>NC_050187.1:27773385-28073385 GCF_008315115.2 Sander lucioperca
CAGCCATATTATGCTCATTTTCAGGTTCATAATTGTATTTTAAGGTTGTACCAGAATAGGTTTACATGGTTTAATTTTCAAAAAACACCATATTTTTGTTGTACTGCACCGCTCTCTCTCACTGCTGCAGATCCTCTTTTCAGCTGGTCTCTGTTTTAGCTACAGAGTGAGACCTCTTTTCTTCTTCTTCTTCTGTACTATCTTTGATTGCACTCGCACATGTGCAGTAGCTCAGATGTAGATCATGTCAGCTAGCTAGCTCCACAGACAGTAAAAGAAAGGCTGTTTCTACAACTTCGGTCAGTTACAAGGCAGGATTAGCTGGGAGACTCCAAATGAGGGCGCACATGTAAGTAGTTCTTTTGTAGATTATGGTGAACTTGTGTGTGTTGTAGCAGTGCTTTGCTATTGAGAACGAGGTAGCATGCTAGCGTTAGCATGCTAGCGTTAGCATTAGCGTTAGCATGCTAACGCTAACGCTACGAGCTAATGGTTGCGGCAAGGGGGTAAGCTTCGCCTCAGAGCTCGAATCTCCTATGGCGCCATTTTGATGCTACAAAGCGATCACCCGACATTAGCATTCCATTGACTGCCATTCATTTTGACGTCACTTTGACCGCGAATAACTTTACATCTGAAGCGTTTAAAGACTTTATTTGTCCATTGTTTATTTCTAAAGAAACACGACAATGTATAAAAGGCTCCATTACCTTGTACCTCACGTTATGGCTCCGTAGCAGACGTTTTTGTAAAAATAGGCTAACGATTGTGTCATAATGTGACTTACTGTCGCATAGTAGAGGAATTACCGTATAGTACAGGAGAAGCTCGCAGGCAGTTTGGACTTACATTAGCTGTTTAAGTGTAATTACTAATGTTAACTAGCATTTTAGTTAGCAATAATTAGCCTGTGTCCACGTTATCTCCTTACATATACCTACGCTCTCCTTCTCTGCAAGATTCGGAATGATTGAGATTTCTCTTGGCACAGCTACCAGAAGACTTACAACTTTCAGACACGTTGCTCACGTCACATTTACGTCGTCTCTCTCAGTTGGAGGCTGCGAAGTAATGCTCAGCGCTCACCAGAAAAGTGCTTCTAAAGGCCTTCACTGGTCTCCGTCCAGAGCAACGGGATCTGTTGGTCCACTCTTATATACAGTCTATGGGTTGCGGTTAGCCTGCTCGTTTCGGCTTGTGACGTCACAAGCCGTGCCGATTTTGAACAGCTCACCCAGAGACTGAAGGCAGGACACATTCAGAAACCGTATCTCACTCTAAACAGCATGGATGGATTTTTTTCAAAGTTTGTATGTGTGTGGAAGCACCAGAGACACAACATAACACCCCAAATCCCAGAAAAAGTGATTTTTTTCATAATATGGGCACTTTAACGTTACACATGTTCCACCAAACAAGTTCCTTCCCGAGGCTATTTTGCAGCGGCACCGTGGCTCCGCTCGGCGCTTAGTGAGTTTCATGTTCTAACAAGAAAAATTATCATGTTATAATGTGAAACGTTACATGTTACAACACTAATAATTATCACTATATACGTGATAATTTATTGTTATAACGCAAAACTTTTCACGTTATAACGTGATAAATATTATATTGTAATAACAACATTTTCGTGTTATAACTTGTTTTTATGTTGTAAACATCTTCTTTTTACAATAACATTTTCACGTAATAACATGATACTGATATGTTTTTCATTTTCAGGCGTGGCAGCACTATGCCTCCGTAAGAACATAATACCACACAGTTGAACAAAAAAACAATCATCGACTGATTGATCAAAATAATCATGAATAGCATCCGCAAATACCATTATTAGAATATTGGCCAGTTGTCAGATTTTTTTTTGGTTCTGGAAGCTCATGTTCACAGATCTTTGAAAATCGATTTCGACAAACTCAACTCGGTCAAATGAGAAAATCAGAATCAATCAATCTCAATTTTCTCCTTGGCCAATAATTCAAACAAGGTATCACAAGAACTAAGGGCCAGATTTCTGTCACATTTCCTATAGATATTTGTGATCCCAAGAGGATGGATCCTAATGTTTTTGATGAGCCTTGATCTTTCCGCGTAGCCACCACCACCACATGCAAAAAGATTGCCAGATTGCCTTGAGCACATCAATGCCCCCTATAAGTCAAGAGGCAAGAGTGAAAAGGGAGCAGAAGAGAGAGAACTGAGAGGTGGAGGAGAAATGATGTAAAGAGGGCAGATGAGGTAGTAAGAAGAGAGAGAGAGAGAGAGAGAGAGAGAGAGAGAGACTGGTTGATTGACGATAAGGGAGGGAGAGGACAAGGGCAGAACACTCTCCGGGGAGGCATACTCTCACAGAAGGAGCTGCAAAGTAAAACCTGTTTCACACACAAACACATACACACGCTGCTACCGAACATGCAAGCACCCACGCACTCACCCACTCAATCAGGCACACAAGCACCCAAAGACCAATTGATGCACACAGACATACACAGGCCTTTGCCAGCTGGTGGAGGCATGGATCAGCTTGGACCCAGGTGGCATTGTTCACTAGCACACACAGACAGTGTACATGCATGCACTGCACACAGGGACACACACACTTGCAGGCAGACAGGTACACATACATAGTGCCTCGATACACACACACACACACACACACACACACACACTTTATGCCAGAGATTTATCTTTGCTAGACTCTTTCTTTGGCCCATTGCCTCTCCAATCCTCTTCCAGTCCTCCCATCATCTTCTTTTCCACTGCCAGTTTGGCTGCCACTTCAAGAAAACCCTTTCTTGCATTTTCTCTCCATTTTTATCTCCTCTCACTGTATCTGGCAGATAAAAGCAACAGGACATGAATGACTAACGAAGAGAAGATGGCAAGATAATTAGTGCGAGATAAGGGCGCTAACTGACCATTTGGCTGTTCACTCAATCTTTGTACTCACAGCAAACAGCCTATTGTTGAGATTTGCTCCTTTCAATAGCTCAAGGCGGAGCGTCCCTTGCACCTGCTGTAGTTTGGCAAACATGAAACCAGGGGAAAATGTGGGGACTAAACAGTATAATGCTGATAAGTCATCAGGCAAAGATTTGTTCGCCCTTGCAAACTGAAGTTCCGCCTTGTAAATTATTGATCTTGGACCAAATTCAGCCTGTTCTGGCTGCCAGCAACAGAACACTGTAACAGGATTAAAGATTGTGGTTTCTAATTTAAGGTTCCCTGTCTAAATGTGGAAAACAGGATTTTCATTATAATTATAAGTGTTCTGCATTTATCAAGAGTGTCCTTCTCTGTCAATGAGTTCTTATATACTGTAACTCACAAATGAGTGCATGTCGAAGTCAGGAGTTCAACTCCAACTGTAAATCTGTTTAACATTTACTTTACACTGAATAGCACATGTTGTATTATTAAGGGCAATGCATAGTGACTCTGCTAATGCTTCATCTCGCTATAGCCTTAACTTTCTTAGTCAACACTGTAGTGGTTAAATGAGAGAACAGTTATATAACTGTAACGGCAAAGTTTAGTCTGATGGTGATCTTGTTTACAACTAAGAGGTGAGGACATGTGCACAATTAAATTGGCCTGGGGGTGGCGCTAGAAAAAAAATGTCATACTGTGGTTTCAGTAAAGTCAATATATTTATTTTCCATTAGAGGCATTATCGTCCATACCAAAATGCATGCCAACCTGGACATTAGTTCTGTAGTTTTCTGATCCAACTTAATGCTCCAGTGAAAGAGTGTGGTGCCTGACTTAAATTATTTCCTTCGAAGAGCACAATGTATTTCTATGCTCGGTGCAGAGTAAGGGTTAGGATTAGATATCGAGGTATATATGTGAGTAGAGTAGAAACGTGGGGACGTTATTCGTGTAAAGGATGCTCTAGGACTTTATTCTACTAGTAATATGAACATCGGATTACTTCCCCCAAAACAGAAGTATAAAACATGGTTGCAGTATTAGTTCAACCCTGTTTACTTTTCATGTTAAAGAACTGCCGAAATCACTGTAACAATCCCTGCTCTCTCACTGTTAGATCTTCTTGTTTGCAGATGACCTACAGTAATCATACCAGAGACAGAAATAAACACTGCTAGGGTTAGCTGATGTGGTTCCCTAAATACTATAAACCTACAGTATAGCAAGGCACTTTTAAATGATCATCCATTGAGTAGCATGTGTTGATAAAATATGCAAATCCTGCCCAAATTTGATCTGTCTCCCTCCTTTTCTTCCTCTGCCCAGATACCTTCGCCAGTAAGGTTGCTGCTACCCAGGATCAGTATGCAGATGCATCCATTGGTAATGTGACAGGCTCCAATGCTGTTAATGTCTTTCTGGGCATTGGGGTGAGTCCAGCTCATTTAAACATTGATTCATTAATTAATTCATAGCTGGTGTAAATGCAGTGGTGCTTGTCATACTGCAGTAGTAGTAATTACTAACATGTATTTGTAATAATTCATATGTTATTTTGTGAGTGCTATTCTTTAATGCTGCCACTGTTATAGACAGTCACATTATTCAGTTTGATTCTGCTGATGCTTGACAGGTGGCGTGGTCCATCGCTGCCATCTACCACAATAGCAGGGGGGAGGACTTCAGGGTGGATCCTGGCACACTGGCCTTCTCCGTCACGCTCTTCACCATCTTTGCCTTTATCGCCGTTGGCACGCTGATGTACCGGCGGCGGCCAGAGATCGGTGGAGAGCTGGGAGGGCCCCGGACATCGAAGGTCCTGACCTCCATGCTGTTTTTTAGCCTGTGGCTCCTCTACATCCTCTTCTCCTCACTGGAGGCCTACTGCCACATCCAGGGCTTCTAAGATGACAGGAAATGACGAAGAGAAGGGTGGGACAGAAGGAGAACGTGGAGCAAAAAAACCAAGGGAAGGTGGATGAATGGATGGATTTGGAAATTTTGAAAAATTAAAGCAGTCTCATTGATCGATCACTCCCTCCCTTTACGCAATAGATTAAATGACGGATGAATGGATGGGTGTAGAGATGAAGAAATGGAGGACACATTAAAGCATCTAAAAACAGAATGGAAGAAAAAAACAGATGCTTGAAAGGACGACAGCAAACAGGAAAATCAGAGGAATATGGCCTAACAAGGAATAAACTAAGGAATATGTTATTTTTTTTTTTATCTATAAATCCAAACCAATCAAGTAGTCTTAAACCCACCCCCGTTTTAAATACACTAAAACTAATCCCCAACACACACAATGTGTCTCGGCTGGTTCAACCATACAGAAATGAAGAAAATGAGTTTTAACAAAACGAGGAGCAGAATGTTAAACTAGACCGACACACAGCTCCTAGGTTGTGTGGCTTCAACAACAGCAATCCCATTAATCCCCCTCCAGTTGGAGCAGTGCTACTCCCCCGTCCAACTACAGTAACAGGCCCGAGTGAGACAGAAAAGGACAGAATAACTTTATCAGTATGTACATGCATGACCAGACGATACCGAAAACACAATCAGAAGAAAACGGATATATTGCCACAACTGTTTAATTACAACAAACTGTGTGTGTGCTGGTGTGTGACTGTGTGTTTCTGTGCTTGTGTGTTGTGGGAAGATGGTCAAGTACTGTGAAAAGAATCGCCTCTCGTTTTGCTGTCGCTGCGTGCGATGGTATATGCTTTCGTATTTGAGGTCTTTTTGACTCCCACTCTGCCAGCCTGTAGAAATGCTGTGTAAGACTCTTTTGCCGGAAGGCACATTCAATGAAATGAAATGTTCTGAACATCACTGAGGTTTGAAATGTAAATACAAAGAGCTGAACGTACATTACAGCTCCACTATTTTCCTTCTGAATGTCTTGGTTACGCCATGCGCTCCTAAAAGGGCCCTCGTTCTGTTGCTTTATACAGTAGATGTAAATGATCTAAGGTCTAATTTGAATCAAGAAAGGGTTAGTGTGCTTTTACCTTTAATAAGGCCATGTCTGAGAAGACAAAATGGCCACTCTACCGTTTAAAACTGTTAGAGCAACTATTATCATTGCATATATATATATATATAGGTTACTCTTATGTGTTTTTTTGTTTTTTCAAACTGTGGAATTCTGTTACCTGGTTTTCCACCTATGAGATTCCCACCATCATGTGTCAATTGTAACATTGCAATAGACTTTGCAAACGTAGGTACCGTCCTCTGTGAAACCTCATAGGCTGTCCGTTGCTTAACTGCCTCTGTCATTGTTTTTCTCACTTTGATGCCGCTTTCCCGTTGGTTCGCACAACAGCTTGTGTCATCATCCCTGTGTCTCTTAAGTACCTCCCCCCTGGCTGGTCAGTGGACCAATCCAAATCCTCAAGGGCTTTGTAAGAAACAACCACTAATCCCTAACCCTGACCCTTGATTTATGATTCTTCGCGTAGATTGGTCTTCAGGGGGCTATTTAACAGAGATTTATGTTCCTTAACATTATGCACCAACTGTCCAGATATAAGGATGCTTCTTCAGTGTGGCTTTCAAATGAAAAAAAGACTACATGACAGCTTTATTGAGTGCAGAATTATCAGACCAAGTAGCCAGAGTTACCCTAATATTGGCAAAAGCGACCTGATGATCCAAAGTAATCGGTCGGACAAGGCTTCAACCTTTCTTGGACTTTTTCCCAGTTCAAAGACTGCCTATAAATTGCAGTCAGCCTTATTCCAAATTAAACCATCCATGCAATGTTCTTTCCCGGGCCGCCTCCACTCTGCTTCTTAAATATACTACCCTTCAAGCAAGTGGATCATGAAGGCCTAAACCCAAAGGAAGCAATGAACGTCTGACTTTATATTGTTTCCTTATTTAAGGGCAAGTGTTTGCTCTTGACTGAAGAACCAAAATGTAATCTACGTGATTCACTGCTTCACGCCAGTTCTTGGAAATAAACCACTGACACTTTACTTCAGCAGCCAGTTTTCAGTCTTAACATATGAGCCATCAGATGAAGGAATTGAAGTATTTGCTGTTGTTGGAGAAGTAGGCCTACGAACAGATATGGATAAATACTGTAGGGACATCTTGCTTAGAGTACTTCTAAACTCAGACAAACAGACCCTGTTTAACAAGCTCACAGATGTTCTTGAGACAATTGTTTATAATAAAAAAAATGGGATAATGAAATTTTCTTTACACCCTATTCAAATGGCTTCCCCTCTAGGACCTGTATCACAAAGTGAGTTCAGTTCAGTCAGGCTCTTTTTGGGTTACATCGGTTATTCTGGATAACCAGTCTTGAGTTCATAACCATGACACGTAACATTAACAGATCAAAAGGAGAATGTTTAATATGAGATGTTATACTTTATTTAGAATCATTATCTGATTAGGTATGCAAAATATTTTCTATTCACAAAGTCACCTTATGCTTTCACCTAATGGCACTAATGATACTAGAGTGCAAAGAATAGCTATCGGACCAATCACTGTTGAGAATCAGGACAAGACAGGAATTAAAGAATTTTAGCACAATATAACAGTAAATTAATTATTAACAATATGTGGTCAACTAGCTTCCAGCTTTAGGTCAAAAGTCCTGTTATAAAGCCAGAGTAGATGTTTCCTTTCTCTATAATTATCATTGATTCTACTGGTGTGCAAACATGTTGCTCTGTGCTCTTTATTACTTCTGTTTTTATGGTACAGTGCTTTAGTCTATTTTAGTTGTGCAGCATAAGTTGCCATGTTGATCTAGCTCAATCAAATGTGAACCATTCCTGATACCAGAACGCCTTGGTTCAGCTCAAAGTGTAACTGACTAACCACTAATCTCACTTTATAATACAGGCAATAATAGGTTCTATAATCAAGTTATTCAGCATCATTTTATTAACTAACATGTCGTCTCAGCCCTCTTTTAAATGAATTTTGAGCTTGAATTTTACCAAAAGTCAATGTGCATGATAGGACAGGAGATTTTCATTTAGAAAATTGTGCCAATGGCTTAAAAGGCAACTAAGGGTTCTGTAAACAGTAGGTGTGCTGTTTCAGGACACAAGCTACCAAACAGGCTCTCAAACAACAGTCGAGCTTCTTTGGAAACTCTTGTGAAGTGCTGGGCTAGCTAGTAAACATGTATCAATTAAACTGCAAAAGAAACAGACAGAGAAACTGACCCAGACTTTAAAGCAACACTATGTAACTTTTCCCGTTTCGGTCCCCCTACAGGTTGTCTCATTGGAAATACAGCTGCAGCTAAAAGTTACATAGTGTTGCTTTAACAGGCTCAGAACCTTCTTTCTTTAATAGACAGACAAGATATATATGCTGAAAAAATTTCTGGCCAAACTAAACACATAAAAGGGGCTCAAAATGAAATATTTGTAGAATATAAATCGTCAAGCCTATCTCGACTGTCGGAGAGGTTTACACTTCAGACTGTTAACTATTTTACTCTAAAACCACAGAGATCTCAAAGTTCACAAAACTTACTGTATAAGTAGGCATTCTAAAAGTCCATAGTTTATTGAATGGCACTATATGCATCTGAATTGGCCATAATTTTCCTGCTGATGTTGTGTTTTTTACTTGATGTATAATATAATAAATAGTATTCTAAATTTCATCTGTAAAGTAAGTAGTCGGGGCTAGTTGTAATCCATTTAAAACTTGGCAAAAATCTTGTCACAGACAGCTTGCAATCCCTGTGAGAGAGTAGAGCTGAGCAGAGCCTTGGATTGGATGAGTTTGGCAAATTCACAGTATCTTGAGGACAAGTTATATATAATAAATGTTCTACGTTTTGTAACCTGGCATATATTACTGATTCACCAAATGATGCACCTGGAATATAGCCTAGAAATCTAGACGCACCCTTTCGGCAGCAAATGTAATTTGCAGCCAGGGTCATCTAGCAACTCTGCGTTGGCTTGCGAGCTGGAAAAACCAAACTCTAGTCAGGCCAGTCACATCGTGTATAGAGTCGCTGGGCGGGCTTAACATAATGATGGCAGAGTTGCCACGGTTCCGTGTGAATTCCCTGCTACTTGAAAACAAAGAAGATGGCTGCTGCTGCTGGCGAACAGCGGTCTTTCGAATTGGCTTTGGCCGTGACTCTGGAAGAAGCTTTTCTTTGAGAAAAGAACAAAGAACGGCACTGAAGTCATTCTTAAAAAAGGAAGATGTGTTCGGAGTTTTGCCGACCAGATACAGCAAAAGTTTAATCTATCAACTAGCGTTGCTCTGGTTGGTTGTAGCGCTATCCTATTGCGTGCAGAGGGAATTTGAAAGACAACCGTTTATCCTCATATTGAGCCCTGTCAATGGTGAGTTTCCAGACCCAACATCTTGATGTGGGTCTGGCTTGTCAGGCTACCTGGAATAGACAACTACTCCATAATGAAAATTCCAGTATTTGATGCTACACAGAGGTCCAGCAGCATGACTTGCATACTGAAATATGGCCAAACTCTAATAAACAACTCTAATTTATGCTCTGTAGCATGCAAGCTTTTGTTATTTGCAGCACCAATGTTGTGCAATTTGGGAAAAAAGTAAACAACAAAACATTTGTATAAACTCTTGACAGACAGGCTACTTATTACTTGTATTTGCCAAACTCTGCACAATGTACGGTTCTCCATTAGAGTAGCTGTTCTCTTGTGAAGGCCTTGGAGTGGCAGTTTACCCCTGTTTTGCCAAAGGGAAATCTTTCTATCAGAAACTTACAATTTGCAGTCTGGACTGTAAAGGGTTTTCTAACCAATGGAACTTTCTTAAAACACCAAATATTATTCATATTTCATTAACTTGACTTGATGTTGTCTTAACCTAACCAGAATCTTTCTATTTAAATTTGAATGCATTTGTCTCTTCACTGGCATGGAGCTTAAGGTTTATACACTGTAAAAAGTTATGCTAGCTTGTGCAAAAAAAAAAAAAGAAATAACATTGTGGAAGCTGTTTGCAACACTTTTTAAGTAACTTCAACGGGGTTTAAATTATCTTTGATATTGCTAAATTAGGTTGGATTTACTTCAAATGTGCCCGCTGCCTAATTTGTCAGTGAACTTGCACAGGAATGAAAAGCTTGCAGTAATGTAGTGGTTTGCATCTAATTAGTTTGCTGCACAATTTTTTCAGAAGCTAACATTTGTCATTGATGGGAAGTTAGTTTCTTTTGCTACACCGGCTTTGTTGCACCGCCTCTCTCAGTGTATCTACCTTGACTTGAAGGCTAGTCTGGCATGAAGCTAATGGCAGGTTATTGTCAGCTGTTCCAAGCCCCACAAGGTTTAGACAAAGGTGGGAAGCTAAACACGGTTAACAAAATGTTACCTGCGACTAGCAAGTTTGATCGCTTTACCTGCCGTGATTGTAAGTGACCAGATTCTTTCTTTTCGAAAGCAACTTCTTCAGGCAAAGAATCACGATAGCACTTTTGTCATTCGAATTTAGCTTCCTGCCTTGGTTTGAATTTTGAGGTTTGAAGGGTCAAAGGTTAGCCAGGCCACCGCTGTAAATATAACACTAAGTGCAAGCAATTGTAGAAAAATGAACTGTAGACTACAGTAGACTTTTGTTTATTCTTCTGTGCTGGGGTTTGAAGAAGTGGGCAGGGTTTTAAATGAAGGAAAAGCTTTGCACTGGTTCTTGTCGCTTATGTGAAACGGCTACTATGTTGTTTCGTCGAGTAGTAACAAAGTTGCTTCTGAAATAAACAACAACAACCAATTTTTGGACTGATGTACACAATAATAACGTTGTACCTGATGTAAAAGAAAAAAAAATGGTTGTGAATCAGTTGTGAACCATTAACGATGTTGCTTCTGATGTAAAGATTGATGTTGCATTTCCGTTGCCTCGTTCACTTCTTAAGCGACTGTCTGACAGACTGAGGAATAAATGAATGCAACAGCCAACAGACAGCCAAACGAAAGGAAGGAAGGACAAACACCCCTGCTGGTACAAGCTGAGCGACGTCATGCTGAGACGTTGCTACGGCACTTAATGTACTGTTGAAAAAAAAACAAAAAAACATTACCAGAGCTATTCTCTACCCTTGAAGTAACATTTAACAAGTACAATGTAAAATGACGATGATAAAGAGAGGAAGGAGGTGAAGGAAGACGAGGAGGAAGAAGATGAACATTAAAGAAAAATAATAACATGAAGTTACAGCCATACATTGATTTCTGGGTCAGTGAGATTGAAATGGACTTCTCCTGCCCAGCATGTGTATTGTTATGGTGTCTACCTGTCCCTCTGTGTCTCTCCCCTCTCTTTCTCTGTCTCTGTGCTGCCAAAGTAACCAAAACTGGCAGCAAACCTTTCGTTCAGTCTTTTCTTCCCAATTCCCGTTTTATCCTCCGTCTCCCTATGCCATGTTTTCCATATTTTGGAATGTCAATGTGCTACTTGTTGACACTGTGCATGAATGATAACATGTCTGTATATAGTTATAGAGAATCGTATCCCATTCCCCTGGTGTTGACAAAAAATGGTTTGAATGTTGTACAGATTCTGGTTTTCTGTTCATCTTTTACTCTGTTCAGTTAAATTTTTTAATGGATGTAGAGCTTAAAAACAATATGTTTTTAATTTAAAGGAAGACATAACTTGCACATTATTGATGAAATTATTACTAAGGGTTTTTTGTTAAAAAGGCAATATCTGCTGTTATTGAATGAGAGATGAGATCTTAAAGGAGTTATGTATCTTAATTAAAGAATCTATACGGAAGTTGCATGGGTTATTTGTACAAAAAAAGACACTGCTTGCTACTTCTAATACCGTGGCTGAATTCTCTGACAGAGGGTGAGGAATACTGTATGTAGTACATCTAAAGGTTATTTTGTCATTAAAGAAATAATAATAATAATATTGTGTATATACTGTACAGTGTTACAAGTGAGATGGACTATATGGCCATCACGCTAACCGTTGGGAATTAATTCTACATATTTATTTAAAGGAAACAAAAACACTCATACACTCAAGAATGACATATATTGCCTTTTTGGAAAAGTTGTAGTTTGCTTAAAGTTTATCTGGCTTGCTCTTTCTTCTCACTCATCCTCTTTCTTCTTCTGTGGCTGGTTTATCTGTCTTTTTTTCATTCATCTCTCGTGGTCTTTTATTTTTCGATTGGAGGGGTGGTTTCTATTTTAGATGAGCTTTTGTCAATCTCCTCACTGCTGATTCTGACTTATCCCACTGACTCAACAGTATCTCTAAACCTGCTTGTATTCAACTGTTTTCTATGTATGGCTACATATCAGTACAATATATCTGCCTAGGTCCCCATCTGTTTGAGTCCTTTAAAGGATAATTTGTCATACTTGAGTCTCTGATTCAGAAACGTCTGTCTTTTTTTTTTTTTTTGCTTGCTTGCTAAATCCATCTTTTCATCTTTCTTTCCTTACTCCCTCCTTTGCTCCAGCACATCTTTTTCCACCTCCACACTTTTTTCCCTCCACCCATTCTTTTCTTTTTTCCTCCACCCTGCTCTTTGCTCTCATAGGGTGTAGTTGGGAAATTTCAGTTTGTCAATTTTATTCGGTGTGTATTTTAATATGGAACAATAACCGCAACAGTTATAATGTTGGTAATAATGAAGATAATATTTTTCTTTCTATGTCTTGATTAATGTTTATTTTTTATTTTTTGCGCTGTCCTATGTGTGCCTGTGTTAATTTAGTTATTTCTATTAATTTTTGTTCAACACCAACTGATCGGAGGAAAGTTGATGTATGTGTGTTGCCACTAACTGTGACTGCTCTCCATGGTACTTCTGATAAAACCAATAAAATAAAGTTTGGGATACCCTGTTTCAGAGATCCTGTGAGTCCACTGCCTAGTCTGTGTGTGTGTGTGTGTGTGTGTGTGTGTGTGTGTGTGTGTGTGTGTGTGTGTGGGTGTGGAAAGAGGGGTGCAGATAAAAATGAAAAATCCAGTTCATTGTGGATTAATTATATCTGCATTGATGCACTGTCTCAATTTGTTTGTTTGACTAGAAGTGCATGTGCGTGTGCGTGTGCGTGTGTGTGTGTGTGTGTGTGTGTGTGTGTGTGTGTGTGTGTGTGTGTGTGAGACATTCAATCTGTAATGAAAAGCTTTACGTAATATGAAAGCTTAATTATTATGCAAATTTGCATTAGGGTTTACACTTTCATTTAGTGGAAGTAAATGGCCAACCACCTCTTTTGTGCGTGTCTCGCTCTCTCCCTCTATGTGACACTCAACCACCCGTACAAACAAACATCAATTTTCTTTTATACAGTATGTTCAGACTGTCAATGCTGTAAATGACATTTGTCTGAATGGCTGACATTTTATTGTATAACTGTCATCTGACTTGTTCTGTCATTGTGTCAGAGATGGAAGCGACGGCAGCATCACTGTCTGTTTTTTCATGTGTCATATGAAAAAATAATGAATGTGCATTGTCTCCGTCTGCGCTACTGCTTTTCCCTTAAACACATATTGTAGAGGCTAAGCCCAAGCTTAAAGCCCCTGAGGTGCTGTTCCACGGGTAAAGTAATTGACGCACTTTTTACCTTTTTGATCAATGAAAGTCCAAGTCATATTTGCAGTTAAAACCTTTTGTTCCATTTATTTCTATGATATCTTAGTTGGGTTTCCAGACAAATCACTGCTTGTATGTATGCCTGTGTAGTGTTGTGGTGTTGTGGTGTTGGTGTGCATGTGGTCAAAAACTGTATGTGCTTCCAGGTTGCACCCGAGGAACCAATGATTGGTTCCTATTTATACCAAGGGCACTAATTGGCTCTTACACGTATATTCACCAGACTTACTTTGTCAGAGAAAATTCAAAAGAGATGAATTATTAATTAGTATTAAACGAAAAGCTCCTTTTAACCTACGTAGGGATAGAACATTAAAGAGAATTAAATGTTTGACTAATGGAATAATTAGATCTGCTATCTATATTGTAGCAGATTTGAATAAATTGAATAGTACAATGAGGTTCTAGTTTTAATCAAATGCACAGCTTTAGTTTCGAGCAGTACCTACTGTATTATTTAGCATATCACATATTTATGATTTGTATGTTACAGGGTAAAGGAGTTGTTTATCCTGAAAGATTTTACTCCTAATATTCTCCTTTAATTTCCATTGCACACAAAGCCAAAACAATTATTAAAGTATATATATTTTTTTTTTTTCATGCAAACCGCTAATTAGCTTATAACGCTAGTCGTCGGGGCACGCACAAGTAAAAAGAAATCGCTATTTCTATACCACTAACAAGACTCAAAATAGCACCACACTTCCACGGTAGCATAATGAGGGTCCCTACATGTAAACCGAAGCATTGAGAACTTTGTAAGTGTACAGACAGTTTATTAAAAAGATAGTTTATAAAGACAGTACCGTATACATGCGGGCGACATCTTGGGAAAACAGTCACGACCAGTCGAACGACGAACGCCGTGATTAAGCTATGTTACTGGTTACTGGTTGCACAGCATTCGTCGTTCGTCGAGCCTTGTTAGTGGTATAGAAATAGCAATTCCTTTTTACTTTTGCATGCCCCGACGACTAGCGTTATAAGCTGATTAGCGGTTTGCGCTAAAACTGGTCACATTCGATTAGCGTGAAAACATATCCCAGAGAACGGTCGACTCTGTACCCATGTGTTATTAACCCCTAGGTTTATTTTGCGCCGGATTTGTCCTTTAAGCCTGTACCAAACACGCAAAAATGGGTCTAAAGCTGGCCAAAATATCTCAAGTGCAAATGGTCCTGGCAAGCTCAGGTAAAGCTGCAGGCCTCAATCCAGTTTCACTCACATTTTATCCCTTTGGTCCAACAACTCATTCCAAAAAATGTGGCTCTGGCTTGCTACATGTTTGACATTCTTCTCTAGTCACTCTTTTACTTTGACTTCCTGCAGTTGGCTTGCACCTGGAAAGTAGTGTGTAGTCAGCTTTAACATAGCATTTGTGCTGGGAGCTACCTGCCCTGGTTCAGAGAGGCTTACAGAATTAATAGAGCGTAGCATTAGTTCAGTCAGAGCACTGAAGTCGCACTTGCATTAGAGGATTGGCATCATACTCTCACAGGTGTAGGCCTACAGCACGGTAATTAACGTGACACTATGCTGTTCGCTGGAGCAGCTCCCTCCACCATTCCAATCTATTCCTTGTGTGCTATATTTGCTTGCTTGGTATTGTTTATTTGTCACAAGATGTATGTGTTTAGAGGGGGGATTAGTTCTCCAGCAGAATCCTCATTGCTGCCTAGATTCTAAAATCTAATCGTGTTACCATTTTCAATCCCTTGATGTAAATGTCAAAATTGTCAGACACAGATTGCCTGTAAACACTGTTATAATCCACAGTTAGCTGAACCAACTGAACTGTGTCGGAGGGAAAAAACTGAGGGCTGACCTTTTTCAAGCATTTGCTGTAAATAAGAGCACACTTCTGTCAAACTTGTGTCAAAAAGGGGAGGGTCAAAGTCAAGTTTGGCTGTGAAAATTACAACCTGCAAAGCTTTTAAAGAAAAAGTAAATGGTTATGGATAGAAAGTTACCCAGCTGGTCAGTAGAAAGCTTTTACCATCCATCTGACTGATGGATGAGTTGTGTTTGGTTCGTCTCTTTCTCCCATGCTGCCACTGTGATGGATCATGCTCATTCTCTGTGTGCAGAGTGATGGATTCTACCCATCACAATCTAATCCTTTTTTATTTTATTTTATCATAAACAAGTTTGTCTAGTATTTGTGAGTTGAAATTGCACAAGAATTTGGTGAGACTTTCTTTTACTGCTTGTAGTATGTGTCTGTATGAGTGAATCAGCAAAAGAGACTATTTGTTGCAGTGTGATTTGTGGTGTTTGCCTTGACTCTATTTATTACCTGCCTGCTGCTTTTACTGTCTAAAATCTCATTATGTCACATTTGATTTCTAGACAGGTATTTATCTGGACGGCCTCTGCTCGCAGGTTAGCATGCTGGGTAATTAGTTAGAATTTATGTCTATATGCGTGTGTGTGTGTGTGTGTGTGCGTGCGTGTGTGTGTGTGTGTGTGTGTGTGTGTGTGTGTGTGTGTGCATGCTGCTCCTGAATACAGAATAAAGTCTTAACTGTCAGAAAGTCTCTGTTGGCAGTCAGACTACACACAGCCAGAGAGACAACAGGACCAGCCTTGATTTTCTCTCCACTGTTCACTCCTCTTTGTTTTAGCTGTCTGTCAGTGCTCAACCAAAGCTTGTACACTATAAGGTCCAATATGTAAAACTGACAGCTAGCGTTTAAAAGTTACTGCAGTCCAAATACTGGACAGAGTCGTCTCCCCCACCGCCTCCTCCCCAGACTCGAAGTTCACGGAGGTTGCCAGGTTGAGAACACAGTATACCTTCAAGTAAAGTGTAACCGATGCTGGCTATGCTGACAGTCATAAAAGCCAGTGCTGACGCGGAGCTTTGTACCTGACTGACAACCACCCTATCTCAGCTTAAAATTACAGCAACAGCCGCTAAAAAACACCACTACCTCGCCGTCCTCTCTACCCGACTGACAGACACACTTCCTCGGCTTAAAATTACGGAAAAAAATGCTAAAAACAGCGCAAACTCACGGTCCTCTCTACCGATTCACAGCCATCCTTCCTTGGCTTAAAATTACTCACCGTTTGTCGGCTACAGCTGCTGAACAGGCTAACATTACATGTTATAAACAGCCGTGGCCTGCTTGCCTGGTCCTCCGGTAACATTAGCAGTTATGGCGTGACCAGTAGGGATCACTTTACTGGCTGTGTCTTAATTGTTTTGCGAGTATATAACTCAAGTAATGTTACTCTATAAATTCAATGTGAGTACACAAATGTTGAAATGGCATAAAATGGTCGTCCCTTGTAGCCGTGATAAATTAGCCTGAAGCTAATGCTTACCTGTTCAGGAGGTAATTAACCAACTCTGTGTCCTTTTGGGCTCAAAGCTGTCTCCATCTTTCAAATACATCTCCAATATTTACCTAGGGTTTGTTACGTCTCTGGTCATGCAACTGTTAGAAACATGCCATGTTTTTTTTTAGGTTGGGTAGAATCTATCTCCATTGATCCCATTGTTTGTTTGCTGCCTCCATGGCTGTACTACAGCTGTAGCGTGCTGGGTTTGCATTTTTACAGACCATATGGCAACCCAGCCCGGCTGTCAGAATGGGCAGTTGATACCAACACACAGGCCAAAACACAAACAGACATTCTGTCACAGAACATAAATTTCAAAGGAGAAAATACTGGCTTTAGCATTTGTCAGAAAACATAGTATTTCAGCTTAGCATGTTACCTTAATATCTGATGACATATTGTGGTCATTTTTGGATTTAATACAGTAAATATATTACATAGGCTACTGCACCTTTAAAGTAGTTTTTCTTAAGAGACTTTTGTCCTCTTTCTAGGTTTCCATGGTGGCTCAGGTCTGTTTGGCGGCACCTGGAAGTTGCTCAACATCCTTCCAGATTCATATTCTTCATATATGCTTACAATCCATCAATGCTTTTGATATCCTGATTGTCAGTTCTATTACTACGGTGGCCGACAGGGGCAAACGCCCTGCAACTTAAGAAAACACACGCAAATAGACAAAACATAAGCAAATTAAGAAAACAACTTCATTAATTTGACAACACATGTGCAGCATTCAGCAAACGCGCTGCAAATGCACACAACACAACCAAATACATAAATGCACTGCAAATAAAAAACGATGCAAAAAGAAAAGCACGCAAACACGGAAAAAAGAAGCGGTGCAAAAAGAAAAACAACTTCATTAATTTGACAACACATGTGCAGCATTCAGCAAACACACTGCAAATACACACAATACAACCAAATAGATAAATGCGCTGCAAATATGAAACAATGCAAAAAGAAAAGCACACAAACCCAGAAAACAAATGCAACAAAAAAACACAGCATCCAGATTACACAACGGAAGTTCTCCAGACCCCTAAGGAGAGCAGAGAGAGAGAGAGAGAGAGAGAGAGAGAGAGAGAGCAACTGCATACACTGTAAATAAGTCTATGTTTGAGATGTTTTCTCTCGTTTGGTGGGTGTGTCTCAGCTCAGGTCAAAGGTGATACTCAATCAGCAGAGACGTCTGTAAACTCGTGGTAATAACGATGACGTTTGTTTAAGCCATATTACATGAGAGGGTTTAATTTCGAGGTCCGAAAGGTGCATCACTGAAGTATAGGCCTCCTCAAGTGTAATATTGTGATTATACAACAACGGTTACCAACAAAATAAGTGATATTGTGGAGCAATTCGCTCTTGAAATACAAAAAACAGACAGGATTTATAGTCCCTCCCTGTTTAGTAAACCAGCCAATTTACTGTGGGATTTATCAAACTGAATAAATCCCGCTCGCACATATAAACACAAAACTGCTTTGCTAACTCCAACGTGTTGTAAGTAAGACATCTGCTGAAAAAGTTATTGTATTCATTAGCATGATTGCCGTACTGTTTAGTTCACAAACATCCAACACACCAAAGTACAAAGACATAGCGGACCAGACGCAAGCTTTTATTTTGAAAAGCCGAAGCTCGGGGACAGCACCAGCCGGGAGGGCATGAGACAGGAGCATAGACTGTATATTATTAATATATTATGTTATTAATAATAATAATAATAATAATATGAATTTAATATACAGTCTATGGAGTTCTCCAGGCTGCAGCCATACCCGACTCTAATAAAAAGGCAGAGCGCTCTCTCCCCGTGGGGTCGAAAATCAAGCTGTTCCACTAGCTGCTCCCTCTAGAGGCCTGGAGAATTTCCGTTGTGTAATCTGGATGCAGCGGTTTTTTGTTGCATTTGTTTTCTGGGTTTGTGTGCTTTTTATTTTTTGCATCATTTCATATTTGCAGCGCATTTATCTATTTGGTTGTATTGTGTGTATTTGCAACGCTTTTATGTATTTGGTTGTGTTGTGGTATTTGCAGTGCGTTTGCTGAATGCTGCGCATGTGTTGTCAAATTAATGAAGTTGTTTTTCTTTTTGCATTGCTTCTTTTTTCGGGGTTTGCGTGCTTTTCTTTTTGCATCGTTTTTTATTTGCAGTGCATTTATGTATTTGGTTGTGTTGTGTGCATTTGCAGCGCGTTTGCTGAATGCTGCACATGTGTTGTCAAATTAATGAAGTTTTCTTAATTTGCTTGTGTTTTGTCTATTTGCGTGTGTTTTCTTAAGTTGCAGGGCGTTTGCCCCTGTCGGCCACCGTATATTACTGTATGTTGGTTATTCTGTACACACAAAATACATTGCTTGGACAGCACTGGAATAACAATAACTGCCAGACTTGTCAACAGACTTCTTAATATAAATATACTGTCAAACAGCTAGGGGAGACCTGTTCAAATGTAATTTTTATTTGTGGTGGTGACAGGGTTCTAATAGTCAAAAGTATTAGTATAGCACTTTCTGTACCTTTTACAATAGGTACCAACCTCTGTGTGTAAATCTAATTCCCTAGTTTAGTTTAGTTAAACCCTCATTCCTGTTTTATTTTAGATTGTAGTTTAAGATGTGAGTCTGTCCATCCCTTATTTTGTGGCTTAACAGTGGTTATCCCAATATCTGAAAATGAACATATTTTTTAACCCAAGATGAAAAAGATAATATCAAGAAAAATAAAGGTTCACACAAAAATAAATAACAATCAATAAAGGAAATAGCAATCTATGACCTTTCACCAAAAATATAAACAAATCTTAACCATATCTAGATCCCTTTAACCTTTTTGAGCTACTATATTTTACTTCTTAATGTACTTCTTGTTTAGCTGTGGATAACAGTGCCAAACAATAAAACAACACATTCAATCCTATAGACTCTAAATAAACTGGTGGGCCCAAACACACTCATACAAGCTGTCATGATTGTGATTTTCTGTTTTGTTCTGTTTCCTGTTTTATTTTGAAGTCCGTCTTGTGTCCCTTGTCTTGTCTAGTTTACTTCCTGTGTTTAGTTTTCCCTCCCTTGTGATTGCCCTAATGTGTTTCACCTGTTTGCCCAGCCTAGTGTCACCTGTCCCTTGTTAGTCCTTGTTACCTGGTTTATTTAGTTTCTGTCTTGTCTTTGTCTGGTGTCGGATCATTTTATTCTGTTGCTGTGTTCTGTGAGTTTGTTTGTGTCTCGTGTCTACCCTTCATCTCTGTGTTCCAGTTTTTTTGAGATGGTATGTACTTCATTTTTGTTTTAATAAATCCTTTAAACTGCATTTGGGTCCAAGCCATTCCTGACAAACCGTGACACAAGCCAGTGACCAGAAAGGGAAATTAGCCCTATAAACGTGTGGTGTTCCACAGGGCTCTATTCTTGTTCCCATCGTGTTCTGTCTGTACAAGAGCACATCATTTGTTGTTATGATGATAATGCACAGCACATCAAAACATGTACTTTTTATAGTTGGCATTTTTCAGAATTGATTATTTCCTTGTTGAATAACCCTGCTGTCCGACATCCAGCAAGTCAAGTGGCATTTATGTGGTAGTAATGTCAAGCCTGTTGAAAAAGAGAGAGGGAGGGGGATGTCTCGATGTCTGGCCAGGGGGTTAGTTTTTAGTAATGGGACTGTCACGTCTTCCTCCTAGCACTAAAGGTCCAGGTAGAACCAAAACACATTTACATTTACACACATTGTGTGAGTGTGCGTGCATTCGTAATCATGTTTCACACACATGGAACGGATTGAAATTAAATGTCAGGCAAATACCAGAGCATGAACTCTCCCCCAGAGCCTGTGTGTGTGTGTGTGTGTGTGTGTGTGTGTGTGTGTGTGTGTGTGTGTGTGTGTGTGTGTGTGTGTGTGTGTGTGTGTGTGTGTGTGTGTGTGTGTGTGCGTGCGTGCGTGCGTACACTGTTGGTGTACATGTGCCTGGTGACTTCAAACAAGCCCTGAACAGTGGTTTAAAAATAACAATTACGAATCAATGATCCATAATACACTGCATACACAAAATTGAAATTGTTTTCACATTTGTTTTATTTAGTGTGTATGAGCCATGCTGAAACACACTAAATACTCCTGCCATTTACTAAATACTCACTGAATGATGGACAAATCTACCATCATTTGAAAGCATAAGGAAGGAAGGCTTTATCATGCTCCTTGATGGTGCACTTAACACCTTAGAGTCTGCTGCCAAAAGGTATTGCATTCATAAGCTACATTGTTGAAATAGAGCAAAAAGACTACCACAAAACAAACATGTATAGATGTTGTGATGAAGTTAATGTGATTTTGGCAGAAGCTGATGACAACTGGTGGGTTGTGAATCAAGTCTGATCAAACCACGCACACAGTCCCAATGAAGCAGACAATTAAGATGGGAAAACTCTTAATTGTCTTAATAAAACATTTTAAGTTTCCAGCATCCACCATTCTGCTCAAACCTTTCTTTCTACCACCTTCCATTCTGTTTTTCTTGTCTCTACATCTGATTCTTCTTCTCTCCTTTATTCTCTCCTTCCCCAGTCTGTCATTCCCTCACCTCCCTCTTCCGTTGCTCCTTCCTCTCTTCAACCTTTCAGTCTCTTTCCATCCCTTTATTTTTGTGTTGATTGCTTCTTTGCTCTCTCTCTCGCTCCCTTTCTTCATTCACAGCTCTTTCAATCTCTCTCCCTCTCTCTCTGTTTCTTGTCTCAATTGCTTGCTTTTCACCCTCCCTCCTGCCAGAAGCTGATGACCATGTCCTCCTCTATTTGACTTGTAGGCACCAACACACACACAGGAACACACACACAGTATTAAAAAACAACTGAGTTTACACACAAACACATATACTGAAACAAACACACATACAGTGCACACACACACACTCTCTACAGTAGGTTACTCTGTGTCAGCGTCTGTTCTCTGCCGAGAGGCTGTGGGCAGCGTGATGATGTCGAGTTACTCTGGCGATTTTCTGTTGCTGCAGAGATGCTTTCACGACAACAGACCATGACATACAAGCACAGACAACTACATACACACCTACTCATGGCCGTAGAGGGGAGACAGGAAAAGCAACATGTCAACATGCTCTCAATTATACACACACACACACACACACACACACACAAACACACACATAGATCCAGACACAGAGGCTCTTGACTACACGTGTATGTACTCCTTCCTAAACACAGGCCATCGGGTAGAGTTACCCTACTTTAATAAGGACACTTTGACCGTCCTCAGGTTTTTTTTTAGGTGTGGGATTCACTTTTTTGACCTTTTTTCCACATGTCCCACCAGAGTTAGGAAGATAGAGAGGCAGGGGACAATGGGGATAAGAGAGAGAAGACGAGCCTAGAGCATCATACAGAATAATCTAAATCCTTACAATTAAGTGGGTGTAGCGGAGGATAAGCGTATTATTAGTATAGTTCTGCTCTGGACGACTGGAAGAGTACAAGATCTGGGTCCGTACGTCCCAGCACAATTGGCCCCAGTACCTAAAGGCCCAGACACACAGAGCTGACAGCCAAACGTCGGCAGAAAAGGCAGTCGGACTGATCAGTCAGCTCCCCGAGGTCGAAAAAGTGCCTCAGAACACACCGAAGCGACGCCGACTTGAGCGTGTAATGCGTCTCTATAACAGCAGGCGGCACTAATCTGTATTGTCGCCAAAAAATGAAAACCGGCAGCTGATTGGATGAACGCGTCACGTGGGTCTGGTTTCTCCGGAAATTCAAAGCCAGACTGTCATGGCAGCTTGTTAAGAATACAATCTCATATTTTACTAAAATAGTTCACCGAAACGTGTTTCTGAAAACATTTTAAGTCTGTCTTCATTTCACATCGACAAAGGTCAGTTTAAAAGATTTTCGTCAGATTTTGAGAGGCTTAGTCCCACTCGTCATCCCAATAAACAATTTCATCATAACATCAATTTGCTATATTTTGTAGTCCAACCACAGACTAATATTAATGGACAAAGCATCGGCGAAGTGCTGCAAATGCGGAAATGCCTTAAACCTGCATTCTATCTGAATTCCAGCAGGGGGCGACAGGTGCGGTTGCAAAAGGAGGTCGGTTTTTGTAGAAGTCTATGAGAAAGTGACCCACTTCTCAGTCGATTTATAACCTCAGTAAACATTTTCATAATGAGTTTATGGTCTCAATCGCTAGTTTTAAGTCTTCTGCAATACAGAATGATGTTCATTTTTTGAATTATGGTCTTGTTGATTTTAAAATTGGCGATAAAGCAGGGGGTGTTTTAGGGCGTGGCTATGATGTGATTGCCAGTGAAAGTGTGTAACGTAACGTAGAGTGTAAGCAAGCTCCTCCCTCACTCCTCCCTCTCGTCTAAAATCGTCACATTTGCAACCACGATGGCTGCACCCGTAACGGCAAACTCAACGACTCATAGCAGATCTCCACAAACCAATGGGTGATGTCACACATGCTCTGTCATTAATATTAACAGTCTATGAGTCCAACACAGAGCATACGTATGTGTGTATGAGTTATTTTCTGCCAAATGAGTTTTACAATAACATAAGCTGCTGTAATTCTGCTAGTACTAACACGTTTTATAAATCTGATTTATTATTAAAATACTCTAAGAAATAAAACATTGACAACATATAAGGCTGCATCTCCACCTGGGCTGTAGAATCATGTTTGCCACCCTATTGAATAATGCTGAAAAAACAGTTAATTCAGACTCCTCAAAAAAAAAACTGAAAGCTGAAAAAAGGGAGAAACAGGAGGGATGCCTCCTCCAGTGTGAGCTGGGATGAGCAAGTATATATAATGAATGGATAGTATACTGTAATGATTTGTTAAATTGTGATGGTTATGACATGATTTTGGTGTAAATGTTGTCTGTTGTCTGACGTCTTGAAAGTAGCATTATACCCTGCCAATAAATTAATCAGAACTGAGCTGAATTACTAGAAAAAAGACAGTATATGCTGCAAGAATAAAGTAGAGATCAGAGATAGAAACCAGAGAGAAATAAAAAATAAATATATTAAAACAGTACAA
Source organism: Sander lucioperca (assembly GCF_008315115.2). Classification (NCBI taxonomy): domain Eukaryota; kingdom Metazoa; phylum Chordata; class Actinopteri; order Perciformes; family Percidae; genus Sander; species Sander lucioperca. The sequence goes on from NC_050187.1 coordinate 27,797,364, forward strand.
CAAAAAGACAAAAAAATGTGCAAGAGAAAAATTAACATGAGCAGAGAAAGAGAGAATGAGTGCTATGCAAATAATTGCAATTTGCGCTGCAGTATGGTGTATGTGAGTTCTATGTGTTCATTAGTGTGTGTGTACAAAGCCAGTCAGAGTATAACATTGCATTGAATAATAAAGTCACACTAATCTGATAGCCAGTGGGAGAAAAGTAAAAAAGACAGAGGGAAAAGAGAATAACAGAGCGGGGGAGTAATAACACCAATCAGAGAGCATTAGCAGAGCAGAGACCATGCAGTAATTGGAGCTGTGAATTGTGACTCATCAACAGCTAGCGAGACCTGAGACACACACACCCATTGAAAACCATCAGCCACTTGTACCACAGTCCCTTTTTCTTTCTGTACTGCAATCACTATTCTCTAATTAATTTACACAAATTCTTTTTGGGCATGCACACACACACACACACACACACACACACACATACATAACCACTTTCACATATTTAATTTGCACAGAAACACAATACATGCCTGGATTCTTCACATCTCAATCTATACATACAGACACACATGCAATCACACACACTCTTTCTCACACTCGCACCAACACACCCACATACAGAAATACACACACACACACACACACACACACACACACAAACACAGACACACACTTCTTTCCCAGCTTGACATTCGCACTGTTCTGCCAGCTACGCCACATAAGTGCTCCTTCCTGTGCTTCTCGCCCACCTGCTGCATCGCACACCATATTACTGAGAGAGAAAGCATATTTTTAACCTTTCTGAGTGAGAAACACTTAACAAAAATTGCCATCTCTCCTGTGAACGTCACTCAAAATGTCCCCTTTTTCAGCATGCATTTCCTTTCACATACATAGGGGAAATAGGATTGTGCAGGTGGTGGACAGGTTGTTGTGCTTGTGATCTTTTGATATTAGTTTAGTACCAAAAAAAAGTGACACCCATGTGATTTGAGTCAATTATTCTACCAACTAAAGTAACAATTTGATGTTGGTAAAAGAAATCTGTCCTGCATTATCAAAAAAATCAAACCCTTTCATTCGCGGCAAATCATTGCGGCTTGATGGCGGTAACATTAAGGGGAAGATTAAAAAAGAGAAACTGGATCTGTGAATTCTCACAGAATCACAATTGAATTCATATCTTGCTACTCAGTCAGAATCTTATTAACCTGGAGTCCCAGCCTCTGTCACAATAATCATATATGTGATGTTTTAGGGCTATTGGCAGACATTTATTTAAGATTTAGGTAATGGCATATAAAGAGCCTTTTTTCCATGTCAACTGAAGTTTCTCAGCTTGCACTCTAGTAACATTTGTGTGGTCCAGGTAGCTTTGCATAAAAAATGGTTGTCATTCACAAGGCTACTTTTACTTTTATACTTTAAGTAAATTTCCAAGCCTGTACTTTGTTACTTTTACTTGAGTAAAGAAGTTAAATCAGTACTTCTACTTTTACCAGAGTATTTTTAACACAAGTATCTGTACTTCTACTTGAGTACAGGAAGTGAGTACTTTTGCCATCTCTGGTAAACAAACAGTAACCCTAGAAAGGTTGCAGAACTGTGACCACAAACCTTGTTATACCCATCATCAAATATGATGATCCATGTCCAAATATGGATTTAAGGTTTCAAAGGAAATCTCTCTGGGGAAAATAAATTTAGCTTGCACGTAATCATAGAAGTATTTTCCTCTACACTGTACCTTAGTCTCTTTATTGGCACTGGCCATCACTTTCTGTATCCATAGGCAAAGCATAAGTGTTGCTAATGTGTGATTTAGCAACATTTCTAGCCTTAATGGCTTAGCTAAACTTTTAGTTTGTACCAAGGTCCTAGTCTGGAATTCAATTCCTTCTAATTTAGAAAACTTTTACTTGAGTTTTTGTAAAAAAAAAAAAAATCTTTACTGATAACTTTTAATACCATTTTACTGTGTTGTAAAATGATTGCCTAGTTATCTGTAGCTATTATGCTCCTGAGATTTGAGGTTTACTTGTCAAGGGAAGCCATACAATAGGCTTCTTGATTGCTTTGGGTCTGCACATGTGGTGTAACTGTTTCTTTCTGTATTTATTTCTTTATTAGGATCCCCATTAGCACTAGCATAAGCATTGGCTATTATTCCTGGGGTCCACACTCATACAGTCAAACACACTTATACTCACAAAACACAACAAGCAAAACAGCTCATCTCATTGAATTTAATAATAAAGCACAGAAAAGAAACAAAAATGTCATTAGGCCAAACACAATATTACCAATCAATCACAATTCCTCAAGAATTCAATTTGCATTTTATTTTTTTACCTTCATCATAGAAATAAATAGTAATTCTCAATAAACAAATTCTTGTCTGAATGATTTTAAATTATATATATATCCACCCTGTGCTTTCACATTTTGCCAAGGGGCAAATAATGACAAATGTAGGGTTTTTGATAAGATTTTTTTTCTGTGATTTATTTACATGTGTATTTGTATTTTGGTATTGAGCAGATGTACAAACAGGAAGAAAAAAAAAAGTAGGCTACAGCCAAAAATGGCTCTATTATTATTACACAACTCTTGCCTTTAAAGTTGTAAAGGTTTAATGAAATTGCCTAATATGTTGTTAAAATGTACAGGTTTCAAAAGCCTGTGTGAAACACACTTAATAGAAATCACATGAAACCCAAAGTTGATATTTGGCCAAGGCTGACACTTTGGTAGTATATATCATTGCAGACAAATCAGCAAAACCGCCATTCAGCTTCTTTCCAGCAGTCAGTTATAAGTTATCTCAATAAATTACAAACAACATTGCAAAAATCCTTCATGTTTCTGAGTTTAGTTTTGTTTCTCTTCAATAAAGGATGGGCACTTTCTGATGCTGCTGTCTGGTCATGGCTTTCATGTACTTGTTGCATGATGATTGAGGCTCTCATCCGGCTGCGTCTCCACAATACTCAGTTGCAAACTTTCATCTCTCTGCTCACTTTCCTCCGTCTCGTCTCGTCTTGCTCTCCTGTCCGTCTTTCCCCGATTATCTCCTTGGCCCCTGTCCACTCTTTGTTCTCCATCAATGCCTTGTGCCCGATCATTAAGATGCACTCCATCACTTTGTTCCATACCATTTCCCACCCCTGTTTTATTTGTACATCCTGGTTCAATTCTTAGTGTTCTCAGATTGACACTAGCCTTGATAAAGTAGTTCTCCAGCTCTGCCACAGGTCCCTTATCAGAGAACATATGGTGCAGGTATGCCTGGGCGTACTGATCTGACGTGATAAGGTCCAGGTTAATGGAGGAGGACACAGTAGCAGAGGTGGTATCCAGCCCAGAGACGCTCCTTCTTCTCCCTGTTAAGTTCAACTTAGTTCAGTTAAATGCAACTCGATAGAGAAAGGCATAAGCCGTTTCCTTGGTTATTTCTAGAAAGTCTACCTGTCTCTGTCTTCATAGTGGATAGAGGGATGGTCACACTCTTTCCTGTCTCTCTGTCTGTCACAATGAGTCCCGTCATGGATCCCTCCTCTGGCACCTCGCTGGAGGGGTCGCATGATGCCACAACCCCTCGACATTTCACGACACACACTGAATTGGACTTATAACGCCTATAATGAAGAGATGGGGGGATGACAGGATAGAATTGGGAAAGAACAGACAATTTATAAATGCATTCATTAATTTAGACAGAAACCTGGATTCATCATTGCAACATTACAGTGATGAGATGTTGCAAGCTTAATGGGCGAGGGCCTGTCTGGTGGTCAACAACCTATTGATGAAGAAATTGTAATAAGTTTTGGCTTTCATGTTTTTTTCCCTGTTTTGTTCACATGCTGTTGATTCTGTCATGATTGCAGCTATTGCCTGTCTGACTGGATATTTTTTTACTGTAAGCAGCAACTCTAAATTGAAAGCTGAAGGTTTACAGCTAGACTTTTATGACAGTCTGTGCTTTTTGTGTGTTTTTCCTGTCAACTTTGGTGCAGGCTGAAGGGCTTGACTCCTAGTAGACAACCAGGCCCTGTGTGGCTGTGGTTTTCACTGTCATATGCTTTATTAGGCTCCTGCTTCCACTGAAGTGCTGTGTGTTTGCTGTCTGACAACATGGTCTCAAAATCTTCAGTGTTTGTAGTTGACCGTATGCTGTGTAGTACACTTCCTGCATAGGTTGTCCACCTACAGTCTCCAGCTCTACCAATCATAATCAGTTAAATTAGACTCCATGGCACTGTGAATGGCTCATGCAACTGTATTTTTTGCTGCCCAAACATGTTTAATTATTTAAAAAAATAATAATAATAATAATAAGTCATTACAAATAAAGAGTCAACTCCAAGCATTTTTAATGTCTAGGTCATTGCCAACAAAGTGGAGTCAAAGAGTTGACTCTTCCACTCAAGTTGCACGTTTAAACAGCAACATCCCAGCCAAAAAGGGTAAATCTAAAAAAACATAAAAATCAAAAATTGCCAACTTATCATGTCTCACCCACACAGTAACCAGACACCATTTCCAAATTGTAGCACACTTTGTAGCACCATTAGTGGCCCAAATAGGCATACACATGTGATTCTATGGAACCAGTACCCCACAAACCCATTACTTCACCAAATGGACATGTGATGAGAACCTCCACTATGGTCCCATCCATTCATGTCCCATTAATGCATGTTACTGACTTAGCTCCGGAGAGCTTCTTCCCCAAAGTCCTTATGCTTACTTGCCTCACAGATTTCCTTGGATTGTGGTGCCACCTGAAACGTGTTTGCAGTTGCTGCAGTGGTCCTGCTTGACGCCCTGCACTGCTACTACTATTATTTCTAGTCCTAGTTCTATTACTTTTGTTGTAAATATAATTGCCACTGTTCATCATACTAACTGCTATAATTATTATGAATCATATTTCTATCATATTTCTGTATCTGTGTCTCTGTGTCCCAACTGGCAGCAGCAGATGGCTGCCCACCAAGAGCCTGGTTCTGACGGAGGTTTCTGCCTGTTTAAAGAAAGTTTTTCCTTGCCACTGTCGCAACAAATGCATACTCTTGGGGGGGAATAGTGTGAGTGTGTCTAGACCTACTCTGTCAAGTGTCCTGAGAGAACTTATGTTGTGATTTGACACTATAAATAAAACTGAATTGAATTGGTTGATTGGTAGATTGCTGCCACTACTGTATTACCTGTAAGCAGGTATAATCTGTGTGAGGTCTTCCTTGTATTGCTCCAGTGCAGCCCTTGCAGCCAGCGGCTCAGCCTGGCCCTCAAAACCAGCCAGGTGAACCAACATCTGGGTGTGAAATGCTGCTCCACTGGCCCAGTGCCTCAGAGACCTGGAGGAACAGATAGTGTAAGAATAAAACACACCTCATGACCACTAATCAGTGATCAGTGTTCTATTGCATTATACTGAATAGTACTCTGCTCTCCTCCATGCAACAATGTTGTGTTCTGCTCTATTCTTTACTCTATTAGGGTTTCTCCAGGTTTGACCAAATCAAATTTAAGACTTGTTAAGACCTTTTTAAGACCATTATGAATGAAATGTAAGGCCTATATCACGATATATAAAAAGTCAGATGTCAGAGTCCGGAAACATTGTCTGAAACAATTCCCAGATTTTCTCTTTGGCATTATAGGACTGGTGTCTAGATTGGCTGCAAAATAAGTTGCATGTTGGTCTCATTTGTCATCGTAATACAGTGAATTACATTTGGACTAGCGACAGAAAGAACTACAACACCACACAATAAAAAATAAAAAAACATTCTAAAGCGCTGCGGGAACATTTCAATGAGCATTAGAGGTAGTGTTACATTGACGTAGGGAAATTAAGACCTGTTTAAAACTATTTAAGACCTAGGACACAATACTTTATACTTTTTAAGGCCTAAAATTTTGATTTTGAAATTTTAGACTTTTTTAGACTGTTTAAGAACCCGCGAAAAACCATGTCTATACTGTGTAACATTAGACCCTGTGCAACAATTCTTCCACTCCCCTGTATGCTGCTGTACTGTATGACACCATCCTCTACTCCACTGTGCTCACCTGTTGTTAGAAAAGTTATGCTTTCTTTTCTTTCAGCATTAAACTATTTGCTTGAAGTAAATGCTAACTATTTCTGCCTCTCATGAGATAATCATGAGAGCCACTGACCTTGTGAAAAGCACAGAATGCCCCTGAGGGCAGAGTGCATGTGGAGGAGATGCCGGGCCTGACCAGAGATAATTAGACAGTATCTCCTTTGTAATACACTCCCTGATTGTTATAAAAAGAAACTGCTGTGAACACATAGTCAGTCATTTTGTCTGTACTTACTGGGTTGTCCATTCTTTGATAAATAATTATCCTAACACCTGTACTGTATTGTCTCACCTGGAGTCACAGTCTCCCCCCAGCAGACAAGTCTTCAGCTGGGTGAGGGTGAGGCTGAGCTGGGCCTCAAGTCTAATGGAGTCCTGGATCAGCCTGCTTTTGTCACTCAGGTTGATCCTGCAGCGCTTCAGGTACTCCTCCATCACCTCCTGGAGCTCCCAAACTCTCTGCTGGAGGTAGAAATGAATGCATAGAAATTGCAGTATTGCAGTTCTGGCACCTACGTATCTTGATATCTGGATTTGGGGTAGTAGGGCTGCAACTAACGGTTATTTTTATTGTCGATTCATCTGTCGATTATTTTTCTCAATTAATCGATTAGTTGTTTGGTCTATAAAACGTCAGAAAATGGTGAAAAGTGGTCAGTGATCGATCAGTGTTTCCCAAAGCCCAAGGTGACGTCCTTAAATGTCTTGTTTTGTCCACAACTCAAAGATATTCAGTTTACTGTCACAGAGGAGAGAAGAAACAAGAAAACATTCACATTTAAGAAGCTGGAATCAGAGAAGTTTTACTTTATTTTTATAAGAAATGACTCCAACCAATGAACCTATTATCAAAACAGTTAGCGATTAAATTAATAGTTGACAGCTAATCTATTAATCGATTCATATTTGCGGCTCTAATTTGGGGATTCATAACTATCCTAAATGTTCTGTGTCCCTTCAACACTTTGTTGTTACAATAAAAATCAACTTTTAGCAGGCTCGTCAAAAAGAAAGTTGGCTGAAATGTCTCAATAGATATATACAGGAATATACTTTAATATTATATCAAGCAATCTTTTTACTTATTCCCCTCATTATTTTCTATCAGAGGCTTTACCTGGCATGATGATGACCCTGCTGACTTCCCTTTCACACCTGGTGACTGTTTTGATGACGTGTAGGCCATGTCCATCACCATAGTAACCACCAATCCCACCAGGCCGGCCAGGCGTGGCTCATCTGAAAAGGATGCCAATCGGCCAATCAGATCCTTCAGGTAGGTTGGCGCCCTCTTCCCAATGTCGCCCTGCAGCTAGTTAAGAAGGAATGAACATAAATGTCCATGCTTAATGGTAACAGAATGTCAGCATACTGCCTCTTACTATCTGTCTCAATAAAATAAAAATGCGAGGTTAGTTGATTTCTCTCTCTTTTTTTTCAAGAACAACTTTAAACTGCATTTTGTCACCATCATATTGCTCCTTTTGGCCATCGTATTGATTTTATAACCTCTTTACAATCCCCAACAGGACCACATTTCTAATACTGAGTGGTGCTTCATTATTTTGCACAATGCTCTTTCTTAACTATCTAAAGGCAACATCTTTCTTTCCCCTCGTGTTCATCTCCACCTGTACTGCATGACTGAACAGATGATTTAAAGATGAAATCAATGAGCAGTCGGCCCACTCAGTCTATTTCAGAAGGCACAGATCACCTTGTGTTTTGTAGTCGGTCTATGTTTTGCTCATATTAAGCATCATTATCACTGATCTGTCACACTTTCTTTTCATTCTTTTTTTATTTATTTATTTTCATTTAAAGAACAAAAGTACATCACCAGTATGTACATACACAAAAAGTCACTACCAGAGGTGTACCTACATACACCTAATACACATTAAATCAAATGTATCATAGGTAGGCTTACATGAGAAATTTATCAAACACAAAATCAGTCTTAATTGCCCAATTATTCTTAATGTCTCTTATAGTGTTGCTATATTGGTGCAGTTCTTGAAAAAAAGTGTTCAAAGTTTGGTTTGGAGTCTGCCCATTTCTTCTTGTGAATGTGGAATTTTCCCAATTACAAGATTTTCAAAATCTAAATCATCTCATTGCCTTCAAAACAAATAATTATGTCTTTATCCTCAAATTGAATTGATTGGCTAGTTTTCCTTCTTATAAGATGTTGAACATCAACCCAAAATACTTTCTTTTCACTCTCATTAACCTGCTTTAGTTGTTCCTGGAGGCTGGCGGCCTGGGAGTCAAGGCTCTCATCGTGATTGGCTAGGAGAAGAGGGTGGACGACTCCGAGGACAGGTACGGCACCGCCCTCCAACATGGCATCGTAGAGGAGAGAACCAATCGCATCCTTCACTTGAGAAAGCTCTTCTTCTGATGAGAACAGCTGGCCCATAATGGTATTTGTATAAAAATATCCTGTGTAGAGACAAACCAGTAAATATTTGGTACTTATGGCAGCTTCTGAAGAAGAGAAAAGAGAAAAAAAAACTCAACATTAAGTACTAATATGTAGGCTAATAGAGTATAAATACAAACCTTTAGCATTGAATATCTGGTGCTTATAGTGAATCACATACTCAGATAATAGTGTAATTACAGTCTCCTATTTTATTTTTTACTAAATATAAACAGGGTTCAAAATAAACTTTTTCGTCCGTTCGTTAACATTTGAACAGCCACTCAATAGATCACCATTGGGTTTTTTTGGCTGGTGAATGAAGCAAATCTACCAGCCACTTGCATATTTGACCAGCATTTGGCTGGTAAATGGTGCTAATGTTGTAACCCTGAATATATTTATTTTATTTTTATTTATTTATTTATTTGAAAGAAAAAGGGGACAATACATATTAATGAACATTTTCACAAATGTAAATATGCCAGATTATAGCGTTAGGCTAATTTCCATCTGCAGACCCCCTGGCAGGTTGGTGTAACACACAAATTAATGAATACATACAAAGACATTATATGCAGAGACAAAAACAGTGATCACATCATCAGAACAAACAATAACAACAAGAGTGGACAACAAGGGACATATAGAAAAAAGAAAAGCATCGACTATAGTGGACACACCACAAACTGTCCTTATATTATATTGATCCATATTACACCATTCTACGTTGCACTGAGCCACATTCCTCATACTGTCACCTGTTTTAAACATCAACATTAAACTATGACCTTAAGGGTTTCAGTACAAGTTGTTAATATATTTAGAGAACTCAAGACACAAGCAAACTATTTAATTCATCATAAAAGCAAGACGTACAAATTTCAAAATACCTTCAAAACAGCACCGTCAAATTTTACACTGACGTTCCAGCAGCATTTCAGTCACATCTAATCTCTCTGTTACTGCAGTAAAGTTGTGCTTTGGGCGGCCTCTGCATGGCCTCTGTCTCTCCACCGCCCCACTTCCTCTGTAGATGCTAGATCCGATCCGCTAGAAGTGTCGACGTCACGGGACGTGCCTCGTGGCCCGCATTTTTCTGCCTCTGATTGGCTTACCCTAGTATTCTTACCCTAACCAATCCCCATTCCTAAACCTAACTACGACTAGCGGATCCGATCTAGCATCTACCCACTTCCTCCTCTGTCCATCACTGCTGCAGTGAAGAGATTAACCAAGACAACACAGCAGCCGAATGTAGCCGAGCAGTAAACCTAGACCTCCCCCTAGCTGCAGTGACCAGGAAATGCAATTAGGCTACTGTGAATGCTGGGGACAGTCAGCCTGTTAGGGTTTGTCTCAGTAATCTCCATCTGAGAGGGTTTTTGTTGCCTCTTTTCTGTTGGTGCGTGGAGAATTAAAACATCTGAGAATAATTATTTTGCACTCTTGTAGTGCTATCTGTATGTGAATGCATGATAGTGAAATTAAACTAATTATCCGTGTGCTTAGGGGACTCCCTGGAAGACTCCATAGGTCCTGAATGAAAGTAATAGCTGCAAACTCATTTTGGCTGTGTTAAACATTGAAAAACTAGGCCAAGGGCTTTCAGCTTTTTTTATTTAGCTAAATGGAACAGTGGCCTTGGTGGTGGTGTGATGTTGACTTTTTTTACATAAGATATGGTGCAAGGGGATTTGGGATTTTATGTAGTATGAGAGATGTTCTTTGTTAACTGGGACAAGGACTTGTGTGCACTGTCAGGCCTCCTCAGAGTTTTGTGTGTATTACCAGCTGTAGCTAAATTAAATCACCCACACTGTGTTTAAAGGACAATTCCGGCGCAAAACGAACCTAGGGGTTAATAACAGATGTGTACCCACTCGATCGCTCTCTGGGACATGTTTTCATGCTAATCGAATGTGTTTGTAGCTTGAAACAAGCTAGCGCGGACCGCTGATTAGCTTACAACGCTAGTATTCGGAGCACAGGGAAAGTAAAAACAAATTGCTTATTATACCACTAAAAAGGCTCAAAATATCACCACACTTCAACGGTAGCATAATGAGGGTCCCTAAATGTTAACCGAAGCATTGAGAACATTGTAAGTGTACAGACAGTTTATTAAAAAGATAAATTATAAAGACAGTCACGTTCATGTATACAGGCGGCCGCCGTCTTGAGAGCTACTGTCTTTCTAAACTATCTTTTTAATAAACTTTCTGCACACTTACAATGTTCTCAATGCTTCGGTTAACATTTAGGGACCCTCATTATGCTACCGTTGAAGTGTGGTGTGCCCCAAATACTAGCGTTGTAAGCTAATCAGCGGTCCGCGCTAGCTTGTTTCAAGCTACAAACACATTCGATTACCATGAAAACATGTCCCAGAGAGCGATCGAGTGGGTACACATTTGTTATTAACCCCTAGGTTCGTGTTGTGCCGGAATTATCTTAAGCCTGAGCTCAGGATAATGTGCATGTCTTCATATCTGTTAATCCTTTAGATTAAACTTGCTAGACCGTCCTCCTAATACTGTCACCTGTTTTTCACAATCAGTTTTAAACCATTATTTTATCTTATTTCCAATTGGTGTGTGAGCAATTATAGTTGCTTATTAGTCCGATATTTCCCTTATAGTTGGCAGAGACCAAACCAGAGCTCAAAGAGAGTGAATGTTGAATTTACATTCATCTGGTGGTCAGAAACACGACTCCAAATTAATGCTAATGTTGCTCCGTAACTGCTAGATGAGTAACAAAGCAAATTTTTGCTATAATGAGCCATATCAACTTTAAAAGGTGGCAACATGTTGTGTTGTGCAAGTGTTGGCTGACCCCAAGTGGCCAGCAGACTTATTAATACAAGTATCTTTTATTCCAGCAAGGACAGCAAGAATGTCACATCAAGTTGTTGGCAAAGGTATGGGGAAGGTGTTGCTACACACATGCTGTTCTCCGGCCCCGTTTTATAAGACTATCGGACTGAAATAAGCTCATTGCACACTTGTTCAGGTTTCAGGAGTGCCAGAGCATTTATTTCTGGGTAGCTCAGTTACTCTCTCACCAATCTGATAAGTAGCTCTTTGGAATTAGAGTAGCAGAATTTAGCAGATAACCTAACTTGGCTGTAACCAACTGCACCACAAATAGGAAAATAGGCCATTTTTAAATTAGACATTTTGACATGAAAAGAAAGCACAGGTATATATAAAAATACATGATGGCTGGCTGGCTCACTGTCACAGAGCCTGGTACACTTGAAAAAAAGCCACCGTTAATGTTATTAGTAACACCTGGGACAAGAGAGATTATAACTCATAGGATAAGAAGTTTGGTTAATTTATGTGAATTAAGATAAATACAATAAGAAAACATAATATTTGGGGTACACATGGGAAGTAATTATTGAAATGGATAATATAAATAGAGCGTTTTTTTAAAATAATACAACTTGTGTGAGCTAGAGGCACCTTGGTGTGCTCACTTATTAATGGTTGGTATACCAAGATGTCAGTGAATTTGACAATGACATGTTGATGTTTAAAAACTTCAAGGCGGTGAAGCTTTACACAGTAGGCACAAAACAAACCGCACATGGACCAACACACACACGTTTCCTCATTTCTCTCCATCCAGTCGGCTTTCCATCCACCTGCTCTATTTTACTTCTCCTGTTATTGGTGCTGGGATTGTGTGTGTCTCTCTCGTTCTCTGTCTCACTCCATGGATGGCTGTTTTGACACACTTTACACTTCTCTGAAAGCAGTAAATATTTAAATGTCCTCGTGTCACACACGTACACACACATCAGCACTCAGAAATGGGCAGGGATGCACACATATACTGTACATGGTTAAATTGTGAGAATTCACTGCTCCTCTTGCTTTTGCTCTGATTTGTTTCGCTCTGTCTCTTTGTAAAGGTCTAATTTCCATCTGAGAGTGAAGTGAAGATGAAAGGAGGGAGGGTGAGAAAGAGATGAGAGAAGAGAGAAAAAGGAAAGATTAGGCAAGGAGAGAATAGAAGGATGAGACAAAGTATAGGTCATGTTGATAGAAGAGAGGAGTTAAAGGAGAATGGCAGATGGACTCAACTTACCTTAAGAGAGACACACACACACACACACACACACACACACACACACACACACACACACACACACACACACACACACACACACACACACACACACACACATAGTCTGGCCTTCTAAATGACAGTCCACTTGAAACCATACTGAATATAAATCATCACATACGGAATGTGTACTTTTACAAGATAATACCACTTGAAACTTGAAAGTTTATTTTTTTGAAATTAGAAATAAAGATGATTTATTGAGGTAGTGGGTTGAAGTGTCTGCATACAGTATGTGTGCTTGTAAAGACAACAGAAGTTCACCCTATTTTGTCGTTTGGACCGATGCATTTCAGGATCAGTGGGAAATTGTATACCGAACATTGTTGCATGCTAAGCATGTTCATGTATTTTTCTTTTCCGTCCATTTCTTTCATCTCTATTTTGTGCCTCTTTCCCCTCATCATCATGTCTCCTCTTCCATCCTCCATCATCTGTATCCTCCTCCCTCTGTCTGATCATTTATGCAGTGTAGGGGATAATAAAAACAAGTTTAATGTACAGTAATACATCACGCCATGGCTGGTGTGCCAAGCGGCATCCATTTTGTGAAGCTGCTGTGTTCATGTAGCAGCAGGGCTAATTATTGCAAATGGCAGCTGTTAAAAGGAGTATTAATGTCTCCTTTCTACATGGATACATCCAATATTATGGGCTGACAGATGTTGGGTCTGGACATTCCACTAGACCCCCTGTCCTAATTGCCTTCATCCCTGACAACACACCAGGGCCAAGTACAGCAGAGGGTGACCAGGGAGAGGAAAGCCAGGGCCACGAGAGAGAGAGAGAGAGAGAGAGAGAGAGAGAGAGAGAGAGAGAGAGAGACACACACACACACACACACACACACACACGCACGCACGCACACGCGCGCGCGCGCGCGCACACACACACACACACACACACACACACACACACACACACACGCACACTTGCTAAATTTAGCCTATTTAACGTAGCAGCTGTGAAATGAATGACAACATATTGTTTACACACTTTTGAAAATTATATATCGATTGGCCTCCGAAGGCTGCAGCCCCTGAATTTGGACACAGCTTAATGTCTATGGTAAGAGCATAGACATATATAAGAAGGGTAAGAGAGACCCCTACTGGCAAGGCCAATACTAGTCACTGCAGTCTGAAGACGTAGTTCCGTTTCCGGTGTAAACAAACAACAAATATGGCGACGTTTAGAAGGTATGGCAAACTTCTACCAGATATGAGCGTTTGTTGACATTGAACACATTATTCAGCATAATGACTGACGCCAGAAGTGAGGCGAGTTTAGTTCGCTACTACTGCACCGCCGGCAACGGGATGGAGCATTTCTTAATCGACGAGGTGAAGCGGAAGCTGGCAGCAGAAGATGTAAGTGTTTTTTTGTCAGTACGAGCAAAGAGAGACAAACCAACAGTCACAACGGCTGTTAAAACAACTCTATTCGCCATACGTTAGTTTGGAGAACTTGATAGACAGACGTGTGAATATGCCCTTTTGATTTGTAACCTGTGTTTAAACCTAAACCCATTTGAAATATTTTGTCAGGCGTTGGCTGAAAATCCAGAATTAGCTTTAACTAGCTTGGTACTAGTGGTGGAAAATAACACATTAACATTACTCAAATAACGTTAACGTTACAATTTTAAAGGTAACTGTTACTTGTACTTTACTTGAGTTTAAATGTTCTACTTTATAGGCTATACTCCACTACAGTTCAGAGGCAAACTTTTTACTGTTCTTCATTTATTTGATAACTTTAGATACTTTCCAGATTTAGATTATGAAATAGGATTCAAAATAAAAGATGATATTATTATATCAATAACACTTTATTCATCCCCAGGGGCCCGGGACATTCACAAGCCAGCAGTATCGCAAAATATAAAATTACATACCTAGGCTAAAATTAGCCCACCTTTACCAGTTGCAATATTAAAGTTATTAATTCATCAGCAATCATGATCCAATAATATAATATGCATTATATTAAAATGGGCTATTCTGCAAAATGAGTATTTTTTAATATATTGTGATCCTAATACTTTACATTTGAAAGGCATGGCTTTATATTGAAACAGTAGTTCTGCACTGTGATGTTGTTACTTTTACTTAAGCAAAAGATCTCAGTTCTTCTTCCACCACTGCTTGTTATGGTAAATAATGAGATTGGCCATCTTTCACTTTCCCTTTTAGCTTTTAGTTATTTGTTTAATTTCCTTCTTTTCTGTGATGGCCCTGCTCCAGTATCAGCCATAACTACAGCAGATAACTTCTAAAATAAAATAAAAATACAATTAGGCCTATATAAAGAAATCTCCTGCTACCTTTTGCCTTGCTGAATACAATAACACAGGCTTTTCCAGTGTTACACCGAAATCTGTGACCCGTCAGAATGTGTTTGTTACTTTGTGGGAAAAATCGGACCCGTGCAGAGGCATTAAAAAAAACTATATAAAAACAGTGTTCTTTTCACTGTTAGTCTCGTTTGCTGTTACAGGTCATTTATGATCATCAGATGAAAAATTACACAGTTTCAGAAACATTTAAAATTTACATATAGTCACTTTAAGTTAAAAAATAAATAAATTGAATTGTGATGAGAGTTGAGCAGTCTTTAAACCCTTTTGTTGTTGTTGTGTTTCCAGGTGTGTCAGATGCCAGGTAAAGTGTTGTTCAGCTCCTCTGTGGGGATCAACAGAGTCAGTGAGCTCAAAGCTGCAGAGAGACTCTTCCTCCTGTTGAAACAAGACTTGCCTGTGCAGCTATCTGCTAACACCAACCCAGGTACGTTGAATGCACATATACATGTACTACAAAACATGGGGAATACCTTGGCAGATATTAAGTTGTATGCCTGTCTTTCAGTTATTGTGCATCTTATAAGTTTAAAAGTCTGGGCGCCCGGGTAGCTCAGTTGGTAGAGCGGGCGCCCATATATAGAGGTTTACTCCTCGATGCAGCGGGCCTGGGTTTGACTCTGACCTGCGTCCCTTTGCTGCATGTCATTCCCCCTCTCTCTCCCCTTTCATGTCTTCAGCTGTCCTGTCAATAAAGGCCTAAAAATGCCCAAAAAAATAATCTTTAAAAAAAAAAAAGTTTAAAAGTCTAAACTCATAATGGCATCATTATAATATCCTTCCACACCACTAAAAGAAGAAATCCCAAAATGGAAACAAAACCACCATAACAATTCAGTGCCTAATTGCCTTAATTTTGTATTGACTTTAGTGTTGTGTGCTCTGTAATGTTCATAGCAAAAGCAGCCTCTGTGCTGCAGTCCAGAGTGTTGGGTGACAAGAACCATTGGACCAGTGCTGTAATGACATGGAGCCACCTGCAGGGGGAGCTGGAAGGCAGAAGGACTACTGTCAACCCATCAAGCACTGCCCTGGGAGTGACAATGAAGAAGGAGGAGGGGAGCAGGATTGAAGAACAGAGGGGAAAGGAGGAGGAGGAGAAGTGCGATGAGGAAAAGAAGAGTAAGAGAGAGACAGCACAGAGAGGGGAAATGTCGAGCGGTGAAACCTGTGGAGCGGAAGCCCAGATACTGGAGAAAAAGAGAAAGAGGGATTCTGAAGAAAAAGAGTCTAATAGTGACAAAAAGGCAGAGAAACAGAGGACATCTGAGAAAGAAAGAAAGGGACAGTACAAAGAGGATGATGAAGAGGGGAGGAGTAGGGTTATGGAGTTTAATAGCTGTGGACAAAATGAAAAAAGAGCAATGATATCAGACACTGATTTGTATAGCAGAGGATCAGTTTGTGTCAACGCAACACCAGAACAAGACCACAATCTGGAAAGAAGCTGCATGAAGATGGATGACATGGCAAAGGACTTTGCTGTGAAAAATGTGGGACATGGTAATAAAATAATTGTTTTTTCTTTTTGTTTTTTTTTAATTCAACATTTACATTTAAAAGGCCTTTTATTTCTGTTGCTGATTTTGTTGTGTGTTGCTTCCCTTCTGCCTTGTTGTGTTTGCCTCCATGTGATGAAGTGAAGACTACCGGAGGAAGAGGGATCAAACCAGAGCCTTCTTCTCCTGACCCGGTCTCTTTTAGGATTAGCTGCAAATGTACTGGATCTCTGTCACGATACTTTAATACACAGGTAGTGGAAATTAAGAATGCACATGACAAAGCATAGTAAAGTCAGAATATTGTCACTGGCAATCATATGTTTAGGCTAAGAAGTAATAAAAGACATAAAACACAAATAAGTGTATATTGTGTTCAGAGGAATATTGCGTGTTTGCATGTTGTATCTAATATAGGAGGTGAGCAGAGTGATTGGAGTAGGCCTGAGCAAACTGCTGGGCTGGAAGACTGACCTGAAGAATCCACAGCTGGAGGTAAACTTTGGTTTACTGTATTAACAATCTTCCTAGTTGTGTTGATTTGTGCCTAGCTAGTTCAAAAGATAATATTCTGAATGCCTTTATGGGCCTAACGTGTGATATTTTCCCTCTTTGGATAATGGTGTTGGCAGATAATCTCGGCTCTCTTGCCTTTCTTTTCAAATGCAACGTAATTAGTTGTTGGTTGATTTTTTTTTTCTGCAGGTAAATGTTAATTTGAGTGATGACCACTGCCTGCTGGGGATCCCACTAACCAGGTTATTGACAAAAACTCTTTTCTGCTTACGAAGCAGACTTTGAACAGAGACTGTTCAGAGCCAATCTGTAATAACAACATGCAATCTCTGCTGCATGTTTAGCTTTCGATAATTTGTATTCCTTACTGCTTTTCAGAATCAAAAGTCACTCACCAACAGCAAGTGCTGCTGTATAAATAATCCCAAAACATTATTGAAAATCAAAGTCTCAGAAACATAGTGGATTTGGACATGGTGGTGGGTTATACACCTTTGCATCTTTATTTAATTTGATAAGGAGTCATAAGTAATGGGTCTCCCGTCTCTTTCCTTCAGGCTACCTCTGGCTCACCGGAGCTACATTAAAACCACAGGACTGAGATCTACTGTAGCCTGGGCTATGGCCTCATTGGCTCAGATACAGGTACTAACACACACAGGTGCTGGGTGCCTGCTGCTGTATTCTTTTATTTCTGGTTTGTACATTTATGACTTCTGAAAACCATGAGGAAACTATCTTATATATGCAAATCAGAAGGCATTATTAAATTATGTAAGCAAGGGCCTTCTTTTTGTCTACGTTGTAGAGAGATCCTTTGCCATTTAGAGTTTTTGTTTGTTTTACCAATACACTAAAAAGGCAGGGAAGGTTTGTGTGACCATTGAGCCTTAAAGCTGCTACACTAAAGCTGTCCTCATTTTCAAACGTTTAGCATGATGTTTGTTGTCTATAACATGATCGTCTGTGTGACTGTGATGCAATACTGCTCGTCAGTCACTGTATGCGTTTGACCAACTGTATGTACTGCATGTTATCTCCTGTTTCCCAGCCAGGCTTCTGTGTGGTCGACCCAATGTGTGGGGTGGGAACCATCTTAATAGAAGCCGCACAGGAACATAAGGTCAGGACAGAAATCTACAGAGCTCCTGTATATATGTTAAGCGTAGAAAAGTCGGAATAGTTAATTTTTTAGGGTTTGGAATTGGACAAAACGTATAAAACATTTGACAAATGGTTCGGTGATTGTACACATGGCTACACATTATATACAGTTGTTGACCTGATGTTTGTTTCTCACGTATTGCCTACCAATTTAAATAATAAAAAAGCACTAATACAGTCTAATTGGAATATTTCCTAGTCACAATTAGTGCACCTTTTTTGGTTTTTGACATGATTTAATACATTTTTGTTTATTGATTACTTTTAATTTGACAAAGCAAGTCTTAATGGAAATATCAAAACAAGTACAAAGATTAAAACATAGTGTAGTTTTTAAAATAGTGTATACTGTGGCGTGCAATTGGAACACTCCTACTATAATACCATCTATCACTCTCAATGTGATCTCCAGGCGTCCCATTTTCTGGGTATGGACATTGATGATGGACAGCTGCTGAAGGCCAAAGAGAACGTAGAGTTTGCAGTGCTGGGAAACAGGATACACCTGCTGAAAGCTTCATCTATGAGTAAGAAACATGCACAAAATGATCACTGAAATAATGTTAGATGTTTGTCATTAAACCTTTTTATATATTTTTTCATTAAGGTAATGCTCATATCCAGAGAGAGCTACAGTTGGTGTCTCAGTAAAATTAATTTCTGTGTAGGAGTTTTATGGTACAGCTATGTATACAAATAGTCAAAGGCCAAAAGTACAGTATTAATGCATTGCTTTTTGTAAAAGGGGAAATATTTGCCTTTAAGAAAACTGTCACATGAACATAAATATAGCTCAAATTGAAATACATTGTGAACGCTTTTAAAGCATTGTCAGTGTGCCACACTGTTACAAATATGATTCATCTCTTGGATAAATTTGATCATTAATCCCAGGTGATGGTGCATTTTACTTAATCCATATCTAGCTTTTAGAAAATGTTTTTTATTTAGCTTTTATTGTGATCTGGGGATCCCAAGCTGCATGTGTTGGATGGGAATAAGTGAGTGGGAGGTGAGAGTGAACCCTGCTGTCGTGTATTAAATTACCTCTTGGCTTCCCTGTCCTCTGTGTGTGTAGTGCTGCCTCTGCCCAGCGCCAGTGTAGATGCTGTAGTCTGTGACCTGCCATTTGGCAGGAAGTTTGGCACCAAAACAACAATGGCTGCCAACCTGCCACTCATCCTCACTGAGATGGAGAGGTTTGTGCCTCTGTGTGTCTGTTTCCATCGCTTCCTTTAGAATTGTTTAGTGAATCAGAAAATGTTACTAGTGGTTTTGTGTGTGTGTGTGTGTGTGTGTGTGTGTGTGTGTGTGTGTGTGTGTCTTGAATGAGTTGTGAATGCACTATGCATGAATTCTGGTGTTTTGAATTTGCTAAACTGTCTGCAAACAACATCACACATCTAATGATTAGTGTTCTGAGCATGTATGTGAGTCACGTAATTTTGTATCAGGGCCAAAATTGGATCACTGATAATATCTCAATTGTGTAAATTATACGAATTTAATGAAAATTGCTGAATAGGTGTGTGTGTGTGTGTGTGTGTGTGTGTGTGTGTGTGTTATTACATTTTGTCCTGTTGTTTTTAAAGTAAAACAAGCTCTTTTTTTATTAATTCAATAATATATTTTGTAAAAGTCTTCAAATAAGCTTGGAAAAATATTGTCTGTCCACAAAAAAGAATAATACCTATAGTTAATTTAATTAATGTTTGTGTGTTTAGAATCATCTGTATAGGTGGTACCCTGGTTCTCCTTCTGAGTCCTCAGTTATCTTGTCTCCTGAAAAAACTCCTGGCACAGACAGACTCTGGACCAACGTCTAACCAGGAAACAAAGCCTCAAACTGGGATACAAGACTGCCCATCTCTTTCTCCATCTTGCTCAAAGCAGCAGACATTCCAAATCGTCCAGGGGGTCAACTCCCCACCTACCCAGAAAACAGACCCTTGGTCTGTGCTACAACACAGTCTGCCTCCCCCTCTCTCCTCCCTGAAGCACCAGGCAACTCTTAGAGTCAGCTTAGGTGCGATAGATGGACTTATCCATAAATACGTCAAGACGGAAACTTGATTAATGTTGTTGGAAGTTACATTTGAAAGTAATTTACCTTCTTGTTGTTACTTGTCATGAAAAATAAGTAGTTTTGTTGAAATGCCACACATTATTAGGACTAATACTACTGCAATTGCAAAACATATGAAGAAATATATATATTTTTAAAACACTGTTGAATTTTGAGTTGTGTGAGCTGTGGATTTGAAATTTTGCTATTCCAGAGATAAATAATCTATCCATTTTCCTATCCTACATTTAATTTACATTCAAATCATGGTAACTGCATTTGAAAGAACCTGACTTGTGGCAAAGGTCTTGATTTGTGTTTTTAAAGTATTACTCCTATGGAGCTATTCTGTTCTTCATATTGTCAGCAAATTCCATTAAAAGACCAAAACCAACAATGTTCCAGTTTGTCTCTCATAATTGTACAAACTCCCTACATCTGTCTGTGGCACTCAGCCCCAAACCCTTTGGTTCCTACTGAATATGCAAATGTATAGTGTCACTAACCTTCAAACAACTTGCCACTGTAGTCTTTACCAAATGTTAGGCGTAACTAGTGTGTCTTCTAATTAATACATGTTTGGTGCTCTTGAGAGTATTAACGCCACCAGGACGGTGAATGCCCATGTTCATGCCGAAGAAGCAACATGTCACCCAGTGCATGTGGCTCACAATGTGTTTTTGATAGTTTCTGGAGGTCAATCGCACAGAAGAAAAAGCTATACCAGTCTCTTGCTACACCGACAACACTTGTTAGGCTCAATTCATTGTTGGTTTGGGTCTTTTATTGGCCAAAAATATGGAATATCACTAGCCTTATCCTGTAAGGTGACTGGAATGACAACTAAACTTGTGTTCTTCCTGTAACGCAGACCCCATCAGCTGAATCACAATGTTGCCATCTGTGCTGTTTAGCCCTGCTTAGCCCAGTTTTATACTAGGACCAGACAAGGCCACACAGGGCTTAATGTTTTCATTCATTTCCCCTGAGATGTAAATTTCCTGTATGTTTGTTGTCTGTACATATTAGAAAATGTGGCTTCACCTTCATTGTTTGAATTCAATAGTTGAAATTGATCAAGTAAAAAAATATCGGTTTAGGTGAAAATCAGGTGTAAGGTGTTTTTCTGACCTTTTTAATTTTAACCTGCATAACTAAATTAACAAAGTTAACAGCTCCAGCTTCCTGGTCAGACTCTTAATACATCCATGGTCAGACTCCATGGAGAGTGTACGCCATGATGTCCATTGCGCATGCTCAATGCGCATTGGAAGCCATGTTGGAGCTACAGTGGGTTCGGGTTGGGATTTTCTGACGCCGTATGTTTTTCTTAAAATATCTGTTTTCATACATTGTCGGAGTTCGTCAAACGTGCGCGATCGGCGCCGTAATCGGCATTGGAAATGATGAACTCCAGTGTCGACCTGTCCCGGCGGAATCCGCAGGAGGATTTCGAGCTGATCCAGCGGATAGGAAGCGGCACATACGGAGATGTGTACAAGGTACAACTGCAGTGAGGGAAGCAGCCACAGAGGTCCATTATCGGACACAGTGGTTAGACACGCAACGTATAGTTTTCCTTTGTAGCCCTTCAGTGCTGTCGTAACAGTGGAAAACAAACCATGTAGCCATCATTAGCTTGTTTCTGAAATACTTGTCTTATTTCGTGTTGATGTTTACTGATGCAGTATTTAGTCTGGTACTCGTGTAGCCTACCTAATTCCATTGTCGGACACATAGCAGCGGTGATGTTTTATGACTGTTATTGTTTTGGCCTTTCTCCCCGACTATTTGCGACATTATGTACATTAGGGTTAACGTTAAAGAAATACCAATTAATGGATACAATTCTCGGTTGCCGAGTAATCATAAATAACCATAGCTAACGTTGACTGTAAACCGCCAGTCGGAGCTCGGGCGCATACTTTACGTTAAATCTGATTTTGTCGAGCAGAAATCGAACGCTGCATTCAGGTGCTCCTCGGATGGTCAACTATCATCCAGCAAGCACTGAGACACAAACGCAAAGAAAAACACTGCTACTGGACTCGCTACTGTATATTTAACTTAATATTTGACTATTAAATTTCCCCGAGTTAGGGAGTCGTTCTTCCGAGTTCGGTGTGTTTATGAGCTTTAAGTCGTAATGTGGAAAAAAAAACAAAAACATGGGGCTACAAAGATGTGTTGTATTTCATTGCTCAGAGCGTTTCAACAGTAGTTGTTTCCACATTGAAGCTTTATATGAGTGAGTTTGTCCCAGACGTGTTGCTGCACCAGTAAAAACCACTAAAATATCTGCACCAGTAAAACTAATAAAATATTGCTTTACCTGACTTGTTATCAGGGTTAAGGCTAATAAATAACTTTTCTAATTAATCTAGGTCACTAACTAGCGACTAACTCTTACAGACTAATATTAGGTCATATGTGGGTTAAAAAATGATATGCAATTCGTGTATTTATAAAAAAAAGTTTCTTATCATTAATCCAATATTTACTTTCGTCCGCCATGTAACTGCGTATTAGGACGCCAACTCGGAAAGTCGTAGCAACAGTTTCGCCCACTTTCTAGTTGTCGTTCCGACTTCAGTCGTCATTCACGTGGATTTTCCCAGACTGTTCCTCATTTTCCGATTATCCCTACATCATTTGAATGCAGCAATATTCACTTTGTACTAACGTTACACAAGTCTTGGTCGTTACAAAGAATTAACGCATGCCATGGCGACATGTGTGTTTACTCGCCGTAGACTGTGGCCATTGTCTAAAAAAATTGCGGTGAATAACTTACCATTAATATTAAATAACGATTGATTTAGAAGTGTCCCATAAAAGACATTAGCCGTTAGCTGTCCGAGAACGGACCCAGTAGATAGCATCAATAAGCTAACGTCGTGGAAACATTGTGACAAAATGACAACAAGGAATGGTTCGTTACCTGTGCGGTAAAACAAACTGAAGCAAGGGCAACCTAGTAGGTTCACCATTAATCGTAATATTGCAGAGTGTTTGCTGAATTAGTTAAAACTGTCTCCGTTTTGCTGTGATAGAGACTGACAGCTGCCTGCCTGGAAATCCAGTTTGGCTAAAGCGCTCAGGGCTGAGCAAGCTACAACAACAACAACAACAACAACAACCATAATTTCATCACTCCGTATTGTTATTATTTGCGTTTTAACACCAGTAAGAACTAGTCGCCGTTATTAAGGAACTGGGGCGTTGATTTCTATGTCGACTGTCTGATTTATGTGGCGTTAAAGCTGTTATTTTTGGTGATACACTTTACCAAGGCCCTGTGCTGGTAGCAGACAGCCTGCATCCTAAAGAGAACAAGGAAGAAGACTTGCGTTTATTTATCCCGCAAGGGGAAATTCACAATTTTCGCTCTGCTTGGTACAGTTATTACACAAGATAAGGCAGTTCCTGAAGTATAACCTAACTCCACCACAGTCATTTGGGGTATCACCATTTTTACTATATGTTACATAGAACAGTTGTAATTGTCATAATCATATAACACAACTTAGTGGAATACAATGTAGAAACACAGCAAGGCTGTTACAGGTCATGCAAAATTAATAATATCACAGAAAACGTTATGCTGCAGGACATAAAAACAAATGCAATCCATGCAAGATAGGGTTGCTATAAATCCACAGCTGGGCACAATATACATAAGTACAGTCCCCATCAGTTAAAAAAAACATAACGTACGATACCTTCAAGAGAAGCACACTTCTGATTAGCCTATTAAAACAAGTATTGAGATCTTATTGATGCCTCATCCTTTTTGGGTTTGGACATCAGCTCTCTATAGTATATCAGTCAGGTTATGCAAGTTAAACATCCAAACTCTTAGCTTGTAGTTGTTTGTGCTGCAGTCACTTTATTGAGGTATTTAATTTCGCCGCTGTGTGGGGGAGAGGCTTTTGGCAGACTGAAGACTCATTAAACACTGTAACAGGACTCAAT
Source organism: Sander lucioperca (assembly GCF_008315115.2). Lineage (NCBI taxonomy): Eukaryota > Metazoa > Chordata > Actinopteri > Perciformes > Percidae > Sander > Sander lucioperca. The sequence continues at coordinate 27,821,623 of NC_050187.1, forward strand.
GCTGTTTGGTTAACCTCTAGGCTATTTGTGGTAATTACAGGAATACAAATGTATGTTAAAGACGAGACATCCACAACGATTTCCAGTCGTTTTGAATGTAAAGATGCCACTAATTCTAAAAGTATATCCCAAAACAAAACCCTGTTACCTGTCATGTCTTACTTTGTGTGTGTTTCCATATTGTATCCATCCCTGCTGCAGCTAATCTTGTTGCAGATACTGTAGGTCTGACAGGATCACTGCAGCAGGCCAGCATTTCAGAGCTAACTCACCTGCTAGCTGTCACAGTGCACAGCTGATTAATGTGTACTAATGTAAAAACATTTAAAAAAAGGAGCAAAACATGTAATCTATTATACATAATCATGACAGGATAAGTAAGACATCTTCAATTGTGCAGACTGTTGATGCATCCATTCATAAAGCTGACAATACTGTAGAGAATACAATTGTTCTGTAGCTGATGCTACTTGATATAGTACATAGTAACAACGGGGGTTTTGTTGATGGACACTTAGGGGCTCAAACCTAAAACCTCTGGATTAAAGGATGTCCATCTAAGCACCAGGGCACTTGGTAAACCTCATTGATGCCTATATTTGGTTCTACCGCTCTGAAATCTGTGGCGTGGCTTGGCTTGGATAGGAATGTTTGAGCAAGAAACAAAGTGTGAACTCTAGCTAGCTTGTTTTCTCCTCTGTTTGTAGCCTCTTTGTCTGTATTAGTTAAAAAGTGAAGGAGGCGGATTGGCTGATAGCGTGACGGGCCTCCTGACCACAAGACTGAAGGGTTGATCCTCCAAAGGGGATGTTATAGGGTACAGTGAAGTGGTATCTTCTTTTGTAAGGGAGGGACCAGTTTTTGTTTTCAGATACCAATAATTTGCTGATAGTTTCAATAAACTGGGCCATGATTCAATTCATGCCGAAGATTAACCTGTGGACTGAATCCTTTCCACGGAGTAAAATACCTCAAAAGCATTCAGATCATCAGCACCACCAAATCTCTCCATTGAAACTCAGACTAATGAAATTCTTTAGTTGCTCCTTAAGGAAGGGTGAGGCAGGGTTGACTTCAACAGACCCCCTGAGGCTGTCTAGTAAAAAAAAGAGAAGAAAATACTGCATTTAGGGCTATGCAATTAGGGTTGGGTACCGAAACCCTACGCAACCGGTAGGAATCGGACCGGATTAGAACGCAAATTTCGGTTCCTCATTATGGTTCCACTTAATGTGTCAACTGAAATATTTTCCCTCTGTCGCTCCGAAACGGACGTAAAAATATCACACTTTCTCTGTAGTCTACCGTTAGCTGGCTACCGTAAATGTAGGCTACTTTTAAAATGCCATATTTTCCCTCTGGGCTCACCAAAACGGACGTAAAAGCATATTAACCATTCACTGCACGTGATCGCTAGTAAACATATTACACTTGCTCTGCTAGTCTATTGTTAGCTAGCTAGCTTTTAGTGCATTTAAAATGCCTAAAGGGAAGCGGTCGAAAGTGTGGCTGTATTTCACAGCCAAGGTGACTTAGGTTTACTTATTATATATTTAAGTACTTTAAAACGTAAATATATTGTTCAATTTAAATAATTTTCAATTAAAAAAAAACTCTATAAAACAGCCTTTCTTTGATGTCATTTTTCAGTTTTTCAAGAATCGGTTTAGGAATCGGAATCGTTTTAAAAGTACCGGTTCGGCATCGGAATTCTAAAAATCCAAACGATACCCAACCCTATATGCAATATATATGTTTCACACTGTATTGATTATCATTGTACTTACAATCCAAGAGGGATTCCTGAAAAACTTTACAATGCCAGTTTGACCTTTCATCATAGTCCTGTGTACATAACACCAACTAGACATGTTCACGTGTGATTTAGGCCTACTACTCCTAAACACAAATCATTAGCTTTGTGTCGATATTGGAAGAAAGCCACCCTAATCCACTCGTATTGGAGGTGACAGCACTGAGTGATTTCCAATTTTCAAAGCTGCATTAGGCTGCCTCTCACGTCTGTGGCTTAAAACGCCACTGGAAAGGAGCAGTTTGAGTAGGGCTGGGTATCGTTCAAACATTTTCGATACCAATACATTGACTTCGATACCGGTTTGTAAACGGTAATTTTTTCGAAACCAATTTTCTAGAACATAAATAAATTACAACATTATGGCACAAATCTTTTGATCTATTTTTCATTTCCTACTATGTGAGCCCCATCTCTGTGCATGACGTAGAATTTTTCCTGCCTGCTTCTACGACGTGTAACGTTAGACAGCCAATCACCAGCGTTATTAGATCTTGGTAGAAGCATGCTGCGTGCTTATTGGCTCACTGCCTCTGACGAGATCTACTCTTTAGGTATTGAAATTGGGTATTGAATGACAAGGCATTTTTTGGTACTCAGTACTTTAGAGGCAATTTGATACCCAGCCCTAAGTTTGAGTGATTTAAACGTCCACACAGAGAATTCCTGTAACGTGATGCCAGTAAACTCCACACAACATGTTATCTGACTGGTGTGTGATGCTTGAAAACCAAAGAAAAATAAACCAACTGGGGAAGACAAATATCTGACGTTGATGAGCCAGGCAAACTATGAATGGCCCATTTGCTTACTGATATTAAATGTATACTAATTGTATTGAGTTGTCACTTCATATGGGCGGAGTACGAGACGAGACGCTCCTCTTTTGCAGTCACACTTAGCCATTTAGACTGCTTCAGAAGAGCTTCAATAAATGCCAGTATCAGCTTGAAATGTTGCTCTATATGAAAACCTGATCTGTTGGTGCTGCTGTAATCACTACCCTCACACTCCGTTCTTCAGAAGACGTGGCACAGGCCAAGTATTTACCAATGCACGGGATCTGGCGTAACTTTAAATGTTTAAATACGACGACTGACTCGTTTTCTCATGGTGACAGTGGCTTCAGATTGAGGAAGTAGAGGCAGACAACGGCCTACAGTGGGGATAGAGATCAGTTAATGAAAAATCAATTTCAGTCGCAGTGTGTGCTCTAGAAACATGCCAGGCATCTGGGTATTTTTGGACTCACACGTAAGGGGCAAGCAATGCTACCAGACAGCATTTGTTTATGCCTGCTCACTTTTTAAAACTCTTTTTAAGTTAGTCTACCCAACTATCCCAAAGCTGGCATGGTTATTTGGTGCATGTTATCAATATAAATTAAAAAATAACATGATAAAACAGTACATTTGGCCATTTGGGGGAGAATTTCCTATTCAAATCCCATTAAAATGCATTGAAATCGTGGCCAGGTTGGCTCAGTGGTAGAGCAGGCGCACATATACTGAGAGGTTTATGCCTCGACGCAGAGGTCCAGGGTTCGAATCCGACCTGTGACAATTTCCTGCATGTCTTCCCCCTCTCTCTCCCCCCTTTCTCACCTAGCTGTCCTGTCAAAAATTAAAGGTGGAAAAGCCCAAAAAAATAATCTTAAAAAAAAAAAAAAAAAATGCATTGAAATCTTCAAGACAAGAAGAAGGCCTTCATCTCTAGTTCATTAAAGCACAAAATATTTCGAGGCTTTCTGTGTATGCATTAACGCTTCTAATGTATTTAATACAAGATTGATCTACTCAACAGTAATACATGTGGTGACTAACGATTTCCTCTGGCGAGACCCTGGTGTGTGTGGCACAGCTGGGCAGCCGTGGTCCAGGAAAGCAGGAATCTTCACTTCCTTTGTGTGTGGGTGTGTGTGTGCGTGTGTGCGTGCACTCATGTCCTATTGTTTCACACTAGTCCTGCAGCCTGCAGCACAACACACAAACAAAACCAGATGACATATGGCTTTAGAGTTACAATTAAAAATCTGCTGGCCCAAAACCATCCTGTTTTTGTCGCTGTTCCTCCAGTTGTTTGCTCACTGAGGTGGATACAGACCTCAGCCTGCATTCACAATAGCTCTGAAGCAAAGCAAGGTTCCTGAAATCCTCTTTGGCCTCAGATATATAAGTACAATTAATGTACTGTGCAGGAATTTGTATCTGTGCCACTGGTGCAGTGACATACTGATAACTAGCATAGTTACACAGTAGTTAATGACACGCTGTAGTGGCAAGAGACAAAACCAGATGCAGCAGTAAAAATAGCCCTCTGAAGTCATTTTACATTCATCCACTGTAGAGTCAGGCAGCATGCAGGGGGATTACATTTGGTTTCTCTGTTAATGTTACAAAAGACCTGTTAACAAGGAAATTACTTTGCTCTCAATCAAGTAGTGGTGTTCAGTGCAGACTTACTTTAAGGTCTTATTAAGAGTGGTTAAAGTGGCATTTTTAGGAAGTGCAGTCTAATATGTATTGTTGTACAGATGTGTTCACAGCCTAAGACTGAAATATTTTACAGTCATTCCTCTACATAGACTGTCAGAACTGACATGTGTATCTCCTGCTCAAAGCACTTTAATTTATTTCATCATGTAAACGAATGGCCAAGCCTATGCGGTTTAGGGCATAACCAGCTATTGAAAGTACATTGAGCCATGTTAATCAAGTTTAATACAATGTAGCTTGTATTTGCTGTTTTAACACATACTGTACCAGGCCTAGCCTAAGTGATTAACACAATGTCTGCAACAATAAGTGAATGGTATGACTCTCTGCAGGGTGGATCAACACAATAGAAATAATGGTGTGACAGGTGAAGAAGTCTGTGGGACGTCCCCTGCAAACACACATAATTTACAGCTGCATTTGAACTGGAAAACATCCCCTCAGCAGGTTGTACTCTCTTTAAATAGAGGAGCTGCTACTGTCAATCAGTGGGTCTGATTCATTAAATCTAACAAATGAATTACTCTTTCAACCAGGCTGTATTTTAATTAATCAATCGAGGTACAATCCAGTGAAATGTAATCCCATTAGCTCCTTCAATTTGTGCATGATTCACTATAAAGCAGACTGGGGGGGGGGGGGGGGGTAATAAAGGCTTGTGTGAAAACAAAGGTACGGCCACTAATTAATATGGATTTAGTATGAATTATTTTACATTACCATGACAAACTAAAGTAAACATAAAGCAGCTGCCTCATCTCTAAGTTACCAGAAAGGGATTAAGTCTTTGAGGCTGGTTTTGAGCACCTTGGTGTTCATACCTCTGCCAGGGCTACAACTCTGCTGCTGAACAGGTTGAAAATCTTGGCACCATGTTAGCACAAGTGTCAAATCCTATTTTGAGATTGTGTGCTCATGTGATGGAGTTGGGAGTGCTCAAACATGGCTTGGACTAAATAATTGTTTAATACCAGCTGAATGCCTCTGAGGAAACATTCACATGAACAATCAAAGGTGGCAGGAATGTTTATGTCTGACTATTGTTGCTTGAGTTTTTCTCTGACTCCTCTGAAACTACAACTAGACACACTGCACATGCATTCATACACGCACACTATTTGGGTGGGTCAGTGTAGTAGGAATGTGTGAAGTGTGTGGTATGTGACTTCACAGGCCAGCACCAAATGTGAACGCTATTGGTGCGGAGGGAGAATCAGTCACATTTGTCTCCTTAAACATGTAACTTTGGTAGAACTTCAGAGTTGTTAGTAGTAATGGGCGATAGAAACAATATGCAATATAAACGATACAAAATTGGCCTACGATAGAGATTTTAATTATATTGCACTATAATGCATGTTGATGACGCAATCTACCTGCAAAATTTAGAGCCACGAGCTGCAACCGGCTGCAACACAACAAAATAATTTTCTTTGCCTAATACTGAAAGTGTTTTCAGTACAGTGTCTGTTCCTTAACTAAAAAGACACCAGTTTTTCCTGTTCTCTGCATCTTGGGTGACATTTAAGAACCAAGGACTTAAACTAACTAAGTGTAGTGCCTTTTAGAATGGTTTGCATTGAAGAAAAGAACCCCATTACTTTAAGCTTTTTCTTTGTTAAAGTCTCTGCAACTAGTGTACTTGAATTTTATTTATCTGCAACATCATGTTGTATAATTACAGTTTTGCACAATAAATGTTCTCAAAACTACATACTAGGTTTCTTTCTTTAAAAAAATACATTTAGCAGTTTGGCTTTCCTTAGGGTCTATGTAACCTGTTCTGAAATAGTTTATTATAATTTATATATCGTGAAGGATCGTGAAGGCTGCAATGTATATCGCAATATGGATTTTAGGCCATATCGCCCATCCCTAGTTGTTAGTTTTAAAACACCAATCGCAACCTTGTTTTAAGAATGTTATGTGACATAAGTATTTGAAACTAGTAGGGTGATGAGTTCAAGTTGTTTCAAAACTCCTGCATGAAGAAATAAATTCATAAATAAACTGCATTGGACAGTAGCGCGGTGATTTTGTGCCTCTGTCATTGATTTCACTAGTTTGCAGTGCAGCTCCACTTTAGTGATTTCCTTTCAGCCCAGCTGAGTTGTATTGGAAACTAATGTCAATGTATTGCTATTGGTAGAGCTCATCACTTGCTTTATAAAGAAGGATTTCAATATGAACTCTTCTGGGTAGATGAATACTTGCGTGCGTGTGCGCATTAATGGGTGTTTTGCTTGAGTGGGTGGTTATTTTGTTGAAAGACAGGTGTGCTAATTAAAAACACTTTAGTGCATTTCGCCTCACCTGTTCCCCTCCGAGGGCCATGTGTTGATAATGGTTTAGCTGGTAAGACTTAAGCTTTTTGGGAAAACAAGCTGCAGAGTTGTGCCTTCACCATTTTTGCCATACAAATGATTACTAAAGAATCATGCTTTAAACGCAATATACTAATCAAAGGACGCTTTTTGCATGTGGGTGATAGCCACCAATTGTTGACCGCTTGGTTCCTAGGAAGGAATGATAAGATGGCGGCGTTATTTCAGGCCTGTGTGTAGTGATTTCAAGAAAAACAGAGTGTAAATTGTAATTTCCCCACTGGGGATCAATAAACAGTATAAATTATTAAAATAAAAATAAAATTAAAAAAGAAGAAGCTTTACTTTGAATAGGAGACCTGGACGGTGTGCTCATTTGGTTGATTGTGTATGGTGCAGGTTGCTTAAGCCGAAGCCTTGTGGAGAAATCTATTTCAAAATGTTTCAAAAATGATGGAAACTAAGAAGAAGTGTTTTGTCTTTAGCTTAGCGTCAATGTATTTTGAAGGTGTTTTATAAGCTTTAGAAGTTTGTTAACCAACAGATAAGGTGATAATATTTTATCTGAAGTACCCAACAGTAGTAATGTGAACATTGGAAATGCATGTCACTATGTAATGTCAATAAGCAATAAAACAAGCAAAAGGCAATTGCTGAATGGCCTGATACTGAAACCACAAATCAGTCAGAGGGAGTGAATGAACAACTACTGCAGAAGTTATTGCCCCAGGCCTTCCTTAACACCCTGACTCACTGTAATGGAGCTGCTCGGTGGCTTTCAGTAGAAGGCTCTGGCTGCTCCTGCATATGTGTGTGTGTGTGTGTCAGAAATTGTTAGAAGAAGAAAAACAGTAAGCGTGAGATTGTGATCTGAACGGAAAGTTTAGCAGGCAAGTTTTCCAAGTTGTCCTAAATAACGTATGAGACCATGAGAGGAGAGGAGGTGGCCTGGATGAGAGAGCCACCAATTAGGGCTGCACCATATGAGAAAAATATGCAATAACATTGTTGAATATAGCGATAACGATATTACTGGCGATAAATAAACAGATATTAAAGTGTACTCAGTTCTGCCTTTTGCTGCTTCCAGTATTCTGCTAAAATACAACAAACTGCTTGTTGAATTATAAACAAACGACAGGAAATCGTTTCCAACATTCTTTTATTCAGCAAATTAAACAGAGTAAAATATATACAAAACGTAAAGAATACACACACACACACACACACACACACACACACACACACACACACACACTCACAAACTAGAAAATTAGCATTCAACAGCGACAAACATTTCTTTTTTATTCATAGACTTTTGTAAAAAGCAGGATTTTTAGCCTGTTTTTAAAAGTGTTCAGTGTGGAAGCCTCTCTCAGTTCCACTGGCAGGGTGTTCCATATCATTGGGCCATAGACACAGAAAGCAGCCTCCCCTGCTCTCGAGTTAAAGCAACACGAGAACTTTTCCCGCTTGTGTCCCCCTACAGGTTGTCTCATTGGAACTACAGCTCGCGCTACCCGATCTGGCAAACTTGCATAATGTAATGTAACGGACAATTCTGCTTCCAACCTGCAAGGGGTCCGAAGCGGGAACAGTTCTCTAGTGTTACTTTAAAGCAAGGGATGGTTAAGAAGCTGCTGCCTGTGGATCTGAAAGTTCTTGCTGGTTGATATCTAACGAGCATGTCTAGCTGCAGTGCCATTAAGAGCTTTATAATATAGGAGCAGAATCTTAAAATCAATTCTAGCCTTGACTGGGAGTCAGTGTAAAAGTCTAAGTACAGGTGTAATGTGTTCAAACTTCTTTGTTGCAGTTAGAATGCGTGCAGCCGCATTTTTAATTAATTGTAGTCGCTGCACAGCTGATTTCGGGACGCCGGTGAACAGACCGTTACAGTAATCTAATCTACTTGTTATAAATGCGTGAGTCAATTTTTCAGAGTCTGCTTTTGACAGAAAGCCCCTTGATTTAGAAATATTTTTAAGATGGTAGAAAGCTGATGATTTGTGACTTGATTGATAAAGGAAACAACCTTAGAATAAAATCAAATGCGCACCCTTGTATGTTCTTACAGAAGTTGCAGGATTACATCTCAAGCTGAGTGGGCTGATTAGTATGGTGAGCTGCTATTGCTTAGGCTGTTCTTGTTTGTTTTTCATGGTCAGAGAGGAGAGAGTGAAATGCCACACTGATCCTCCACTGAGCTAGCCATATGCTGAGGATATGACGCACACGCACACACACACACACACACACACACACACACACACACACACACACACACACACACACACACACACACACACACACTCACACACACGCAGCCTAATGGAGGTGTTAATGATGGATATTAGCTAAGTTACTTCATTACTGCGTTGTACTGTAGAAGCCCTCATAAGACCACTGCCGATCTGGCAATACAATACATGGCCTTGCTTTGAGGGAAACTGTACATTTCTTTATTTGTTGGTCCCTTTTTTGAGTTAATTCTTATTAGGTCAAATCTCCCATGTAGGGCAGGGTATCACACCTAAACAGTTTTTTTTAATCTTTTTATTTAGTGAATTTATTGAACATGTTAAAGTGTAAATGTTAAAATGTTAAAGTAAAACATTTGCTTATAATAAATAAAACAGCAACAACTAAGCAACTCGAATAATATTGTTATGTATAATGTTCAAAAGGGATAGGAAGAAGTTGAGAACTTTTCCAGTCCTACCCCCTCTTAATTTTCATTATTCATAATAGAATTTAATATTTTTTAAGTTGGGATAAATTGTTAATTTTTTTTTTTCCTTGTTTTTGGGTACCGAACAAAAATGCGTCCATAACACAGTTAAGTACCGGAAGTTGGCATTAAATGTTTGCTCACATTGACACATTGATGTTTGATTTATTTTTTCCTCTCAGATGTGACGTTTTCTTATTTAAATCATACTTTTTGACTATTTTAACTTAATGTACAACTGAGAATTTTGTTAAATAAAAAATTATAGTCCTTGAAGTATCAGCATTTCTTTAAAGTATACCGAGGTCTATTCCCAAGTACATACAGCGCATCCCTAATTACTTCCCCCTTGGCCTGTGTCACCATCACACCCAGTAATCTGTGCCTCAACATGTAACAGTCAGGCTCCCAAGCTGTGTTAATGTACTGGTGATATCATCAGTCATACATTTACATGACATTTAAGCTGTTAGTTTCGGAGTTCTCAACCAGAATAAAGTAAAATGAGCAGATAAACTTTGCTTTTTGTTTTTCCAACCGTTGAATATAACTAATAACAAACGGCTTTCTATTCAGTGGTTCCTTTGTTTGCTCATTTATTAGATCATTGCTTATTCAATCATTGCGCATTCACTGAATGGATTTTTCTGAAATGTCAGGGAATGATGGATTGTGTTGTGGCATTTTTGTGTTGTGGCATTTTCAATATTACACTGAAAAGCCCATTTATTTGTACAAGAACACTAATTGGATTTGATGGACTGGAACATTTTAGGAATCCCACTGATTGGCACAAAGGTTGAGTTTGATTAAGCATGAATGTTTGTGAGAATGTTTCGTACTAGTTGTTTCTGATTAGCATAGATGAGCGCAGCACCATTTGTTTCTTTGCTAGTTAGTTGGTGATCAAACCTAAAACCTCTCGGACGGTCACAGCAGCCAGCCAGTCGAGTCGAGTGAGGCCAACAGTGGCACTGAGCGCTATGAGTCATCTCTGGTCTGTCTGCTGACTGAAGACACACTGTCTCTGCTCTCCACTCGGCTTCTTTTCTCTTTGCGTCTCTTTGTATCTCCTCCCTCCCGCCACAGCTTTTAGGGCTGTGTAGTTAATCAAAATTTAATCGTGATTATGATTTCGGCTCCCAGTGATCACAAAAACATAATCGAGAAAAACAATTATTTAGCTCATTACGTTTTGCAAGTAAACTCTTATTTTCTCTTGTGTTCTGAATGAAAAAATAAAGTTTAAATAGGAAAAGTATTAAGGTAAATTTCACAGTTGTATGTGGTTTTTTTTTTACTGTTGATTTATTTAACTTTTTCCACTGTTTTTTAAGTTCAATAATTGCAACATCTTTCCAGAAGTCAACAAGTAATTGTGTTAAATTATCGTGATTTTTGACCGAAATAATCGTGATTTATATTTTTTTCCATAATCGAGCAGCCATAACAGCTTTACTTTTGTGTGGGTAGGTCTCTTGTAATTCCTCCTTTGCCTCTGTATTTTATCATTTTATCTTTCCAAATTAAATCTTTGCCTCCCTGTTAGACTAAACAAAACAAAAATATGTTATTGTCTTTAATATCACTGGGTAATTTTGGTAGTACAGTTGTTTTTCCCATGGTTGTCCTTGAGTTCTTTGTTTTATTTTATCCTCTCATCGCTATTGTGTTTCTGCAGTCCTCTGCAGTACTCCACTGCCTTGTTGGTGAAATTTGAGTTTCTGTTGGTGCCACTTTTTCCCCCTTAAGCCATGGTGGCTATCACTGCTCATGCTGACTATGCAGTTCCGTTTGCATATTATGCATCACTGTATCACAGAAAACTTAAATGGAATTTGACATAATTTGTCAAAATCTCTCATGTTGATACTATAATAGGGTAGGAGCATTGATTAAGCCAGTGCTGCAAGTCTTCCTTTAATTATAGCTTAACTTTTTCCTTCTATTGTGCAGCACTTTTAACAATTTTTCTGTCATTTATTTTGTATTACACAGGGCTCAAGGCTAACTTTTGAAAGTGGTTGCCGGCTTGGCAACCAGGCATCAGCTTTTGGTTGCCGAAATTGACAATACGGTTGCCATTTTTTTATACTGCCTATATTTAGAGCAATTAATTTCTTATGTAACTATATCACACATTTTAATGATGAAACAATGAGAGAATGGCTTGCAATATAATTCCCAACCCCTCTCGAATAGGGATGCAACGGATCACAAAACTCACGGATCGGATCACTGTTTTGAGCCACGGATTGGACAATTTTTGTATCAGCTCAAAAAAGGGGGGGATTTATATGATTATTAAACATGTAATAACAATAATTACTTCTTTCACCAGTAAATTGCTGTTAAAAGAAAGGAAAAAAACAGACGATAAAAGGGTATTTTACAATAACTTTGAATGCACCACGAGGTTTACCAGTTTACCAGTAAATGCAACATTTTGTCCCATCTGTGTTGTTTTTCAGACAACAGCAGTGACCAGTGCTAGTTTGTGTCTTTTAGCTCATAGCTTTAGCGGCAGACTGTTGGAATCCTCTACAGTGAAATACAGTCACTAGGGCTGCACAATTAATCGAATTTTAATCACGATCACGATTTTGGCTTCCCACGATCAAATTCACGTGATCGAGCGATATTTAAAATGCTTCATTGCGTTCATAGAACGCTCTGTATCAAAGTTTTTTTTTTTTCCCCAAGCTCCGTATCTCTGATCACGTGCCTCCATGAGCCAATCAGAGTGGTTCCCTGCACAGCGTAGTTTAGTTTAGATCATAGACTGTATACTGTATACAGTCTATGGTTTAGATGTAGACAGTCACAGAGGACAGAGAAACGTGAGGAAAATTCCACAACAGATAGCAGTCGGTCATAAATCGTCACAAGGTTTACCAGTTTACCAGTAAACGCAACATTATGTCCCGTCTGTGTTGTTTTTCAGACAACCGCAGTGACCAGTGCTAGTTTGTGTCTTTTAGCTCATAGCTTTAGCGGCAGACTGTTGGAATCCTCTAACAGTGAAATACAGTCACACTACCGTTTAGCTGTCAGCATTTTAGCCGTGTTTAATCCAGTTACTACTGTAGCTAACGGTAGGATAACGTTAGCTACTGTGTAACGTGTTATTAGTGTTAACTAGCGTGACATGCAGCGATGTTTCTGTTGCCTGTAACGTCTGTTTTGGAGCATCAGAGCGCAACGCAGACATTTAAGTGGGACCGTAATCCGTGTTGCTATTTCGTCCGGTAGATACCGGGCACCGGTGCCCTATTGGCACCAAATTTTAACATGCGCCGTTAACGTGAACAGAAAATTGCGTTGCCTGTATCTTTTCACAGCAAACGCGCATGTTTGGAAAGCGGTCGAACAACAGCTGAAATGGCATACTCCTTCATAGTATCCTTCAACAAAGGAGGAATGTAGCACAATATGGATGTGAAAGCAGTTATAATTAGACTATTTGACAATAAAATGTGTTTTGGTTAAAATCAACAAATAATCGTGATAATTAATCGTGATCAATATATTGATCAAAATAATCGTGATTATCATTTTGGCCATAATCGTGCAGTCCTAACAGTCACACTTTTACACCGTTTAACTGTCAGCATTTTAGCCGTGTTTAATCCAGTTACTACTGTAGCTAACGGTAGGCTAACGTTACCTGCTGTGTAACGTGTTACTAGTGTTAACTAGAGTGACATGCAGCGATGTTTCTGTTCTGGAGCATCAGAGAGCAGCGCAGACATCTGGCTAGCTAAGTGGCACCGAAATCCGCGTTGCTATTTGGTCCGGTAGATTAGCACCGGATTATAACATGTGCCGTTAACGTGAACAGAAAATTGCGTTGCCTGTATCTTTTCACGACAAATGCGCATGTGTAGAAAGCGGTCCCACAACAGCTGAAATGTTGTGTTGCGCACGAACGTAGTGTTTAAAATTTTACAGAGACAACCAAATAAAATATTGACTTCTTTTGAAATAAATGTTCCAGTTTTGCAAGTTTTGATTTGTTTTTATATATTAAACAAAAAAAAAATTGAACAGGTGGTTGCCAAAGGGGGCAACCAGAGACAACGAAATGGTTGCAAAGGGAAACCGGTCAACCGTTGCTGTCGAGCCCTGTTACATACTGTAGAAAAGAGCAAAGAGCTTAGAGGAAATGAGGGAAGAGAGAAAGATTGGAAAAGACATGTAGCCTAACAAAAGGTCCAGGACAGGACAACCCGTTCTCACTCCGAACTCCTAAATACGGACGTTTGGGCAGTGGCTTTCAGTGTCAGATACGACGAAAAAAGCACCCTTCAGCGTGTGTGTAGAACGCATCAGGGAGAGCAGCAGCTACACGGCATTTGAAGATGACGTAGCATTAAGAGTGACTACGGTAGTGAGTAGTATGAAAATCCGCATAGGGAGGTTGGTTGGGGTGGTGGATGGGTCAGACAACACAGGACTTTCACCTAGGAGACCGGGGATCGTGTCCCGCATGTCACGTTTCCTAAACACAACCGTCCTGTTTTGTTTTTTTCCTGAACCCAACCGTCCCGTTCTTCTTTTCCTAAACCCGACCATCCCGTTCTTTTTTTCCTAAACCCAACCGTCCTGTTCTTCTTTTCCTAAACCCAACCGCCCCGTTCTTGTCCAGCGTGTCATGGAAACGTAAGCCCACCTACAACCTTTTACTTAACCTAACTGCGTCAAAAGTGACGCCAATAGTCCCGACCAAACGCATTTAGATAAAGCGTGTTTACATATGACGCTAAAGGAGACTTTTAACCTCAATAACAACGCCAAAGGCACCTGACCAAGTGTCTGTATTTTACGCAGTAGGGAGTGAGAATGTGTTGACCAGGACATTACATGTACAGTACCAGTCAAAAGTTTGGAGACACTTTCCCGAATGACTGATACTGCACATAGTCTTAAACTTCAAGGACACTGGGATTAGAGCCCCCAGCACTTTTTAGTATAAGTAGTGTAGTCTTGGAGATCAATTGCGTTAGGACAAACAACTGAGAATAGAGAACAGAGCCCTCGTTTTTAGTATATTGTAATTTGTAAATGTAAGCCTGAAACATTGCTGAAAAGTCTTGATTTGAAAGAACATTTCTGGATGGGGCTTGATGGATGTTCTTATAAACAGAAAGTTTACCCTGCATTATGTTACAGCGTCCCAATAAAGTGAACACACCAGAATGTAAAATGTCATGTTTTTTCTCTCGAATGTTGTATAAATATGCAAGTGAGGCTGCAGCCAAGATCCGGGTAGGTAGGCGTGTTTTTTGTTTCTATCGGTCTCTGCATTGAGACTAGAAGTGTTCGAGACATGACACATTACTCCCAGGCTGTTGGTGATATTAAAGTTCTTGTTTTGTCTCTCATGTTGAAACTTGTGGTTTTATCAGTTAACTTAAAACGTCTCTTTCTCTGTCTCACTCGCTCTCACACACACACACACACACACACACACACACACACACACACACACACACACACACACACACACACACACACTTCTGCAATGTCACACAGTCATACTTGCACATTCTTGGCCTGAGAGAAGCAATTCATGTCTTCTCTGAAAGACCATCTTTTATTCATGAATATTTCACATAGAATTCCTCTCCCGCCTCAATAGCTCTGCTGCTAAATGTAAACACAGCTGACTATTTATAGAAAACCAGCCTCAGCGTCCTGCAAAACCCCTGCTTTCTTTGACAAATGTCAGATTTTCAGGAATAGAGGAAAAACTGTCTTGATTTCCTGTTGAAGTCCATACATTCCTCTGTCACTTCGCCTTATCTGTGGTGTGTGTGTGTGTGTGTGTGTGTGTGTGTGTGTGTGTGTGTGTGTGTGTGTGTGTGTTTTGAATGAGTTGTGAATGTGCTATGAATGAATTCTGGTGTTTGGAATTTGCTAAACTGTCTGCAAACAACATCACACATCGAATGATTTAGTGTTCCGAGCATGTACGTAAGTCACGTAATTTTGCATCAGGGCCAAAATTGGATCACTGATAATATCTCAATTGTGTAAATTATATACGAATTTAATGAAAATTGCTGAAAAGCTTTTCTGATACAGAAATTCTGCATTTAATAGCAACCGAAGTGCATTAGTCGATAAAGGGTGAGGCATTGTGTGTCTGACAAATGGATTATAGGTAATTGTGCAACAGTTCTAAATGGGATTCAGCTGTCCCGAAATTTCTTTGTAGTATTAATTACACTTACCCATCATGCCTGCTGTTTCTCCCATGCACATGTCTCTATCATAGCTTTATGACCTCTACCGCAAGGGGCTGCATCGGTGGAGGATGTTGGTTAGAGGAAGGCTAGTTTGAGTAACAGATCCATGAGTTTGAAGGCTTAAGTGGACAGGAGTTTACAACTCTGTAAAAAGTTATCACAGCTGCAATCATTTTATCCTCCATGACCGTCGTCAACAGAAATACACTGTTCACGTTACAAAATAGGAATACGCGCGTGCACGTATCTGATTAATCAACACAGTGCGTTGTCGGATGGCCTCACATTGCGTTGTGGCAAAGATTGAGCCAGGCTCACTTTTTTCCGGATTTTCTGATTCCTTAACATTATGTAAATGAAAAACCTGGCTTCTGTAATTCAGTGACTCACTTTCTCTCTGTCCATTCTTTAGGCTCGTAATGTAAACACAGGAGAGCTGGCTGCTATCAAAGTCATTAAACTGGAACCAGGTGAGTTATCTCATCTTTCTTTTGTATTTCCTTTATCTCCATTTTTGCTGCTTTATCTTCCTCTCCATCCATATATAAACTTGTCTCCATTCTTCTTTTTTTCTCTCTCATCTTTTTCCTTTAGCCTTTTTTCTTCATCAGACTCCTTTTCCCTTCTTTTGCAAATAATATAGCCATATAATGTGTGTGCGTACACTTGTCACTCCAGGTGAGGACTTTGCTGTCGTCCAGCAAGAGATTATAATGATGAAGGACTGTAAACACTCCAACATCGTAGCCTATTTTGGCAGTTATCTCCGGTAAGTGTGTGTGCATGTGTGTGTGTGTTTCAGATGTACAATGTGCATGACATTGCAGCCTTTTACCGTAGCGCACGTGTGCGTGCGTGTGTCAGAGAAAGAAAAAGAGAGATGAGCTGGTATGTGTGAGAAAGTGAAGGACAGATGTGTAAGGGGAATTCTGTGTGTGTGTGTGTGTGTGTGTGTGTGTGTGTGTGTGTGTGTGTGTGTGTGTGTGTGTGTGTGCGTGCGTGTGTGTGAAGATATACTGACAAGGTGTTCTCTGTGTGCGTGCAGGAGAGATAAGTTATGGATCAGTATGGAGTACTGTGGAGGAGGTTCTCTGCAGGATATCTATCACGGTAAGAACAACATGCACCTAAACAAACATTTTGATGTTGACACTGCTGTTTTACCCTTTCTCACTCTGTGATATCCATCTCTCTTTTTTTTTCGCTCTCTCTCTGTCTGCCTCTCCCTTGTTTCACTCCTCTAGTAACCGGGCCTTTGTCAGAGTCACAGATAGCCTACATGTCACGGGAGACCCTGCAGGTAGCGTATACAGTGTGTTTTATGTCAGTGTAGTTATATTTTTGATCAGGAAAGGGGGAATAAACAAAGACACACATATTGGGGCATTGGTCCTCTGCTTAGCCGAAACTTCAATTTCTCTCTCGGTGAAATAATGAGAACATAGACACCAAAATCATTAAAGAGCTCAACTGCTGATTGTCTCCAGCGCTTCATGCTAACACTTTAGCATTGACTCTGAAAGAGAGTTGGCTACTTGCTGTACATTCATGAAGTCATAAAACTACCCTGATCTATTTAAGATTTATTTTTATTTTTTTATGTTTTATGGCCCCAAGATGAAATTCGTGTTCTGCATTTTAAAATTGAAATAGTGTCAATTTAAATAGAAACATCATTTGGAAGTAAACAAACTTGACATACATTGAGACCAAACTGGAGTTATTCCCCAAAGCACCACAGCTGCATAAAGTTACAGAGGAAATACTGCAAAGTGTTAGCATTGTACACTGGAGCCAGTCATCTGTCAGAGACACGGATGATATGTCGGTGCTGCCAACTGTACATTGAGCCAATCTCCCAAACATCTGATTTTCATTTAACTAACAGTTGTTTTTGGTGAGGAATATCTAAATATCTCCTTTTACAGACATTTTAAAATGGAGCTCTAGTCTGTTTTTCAGTGCCCTGTTTCCTTTTTTTTCTGCAAGTGGCAATAACACCAGCTGCTGTGTGATTCTGTTTACAGGGTTTATACTACCTACACAATAAAGGCAAAATGCACAGAGACATTAAGGTGAGTTTGGAGAAAAAACGGTATGGAATATGCATGTCAGCAAAACCTTAAATTATGAAGGCCTTTTCAAGTCACCTGTTAATCGTGACCTGCTGTTTTTGAAGGGTGTAATTCAGTACAATTGGCAACAGCCTCACAAATCGCCACACAATTGAATTAACACCTTTTCCTTTTAAGTTGTCCTAAGTTTATTGCAGGGTTGTTGTATTAGATGACTTCAGATCATACTGCTGTTTCTGTTATTTTGTCCAACACAAGTATGTGAAGTAGAGCCGGAATCGGGCCTTAAAAGTTTGGCCCGACAAGGCCCGAGCCCGACAAGTACATTTTGATTGACAGCTTTTTAAAAGCCCGAACCCGTTTACAGCCCGACATTATTCAAATGTGCGCACGCACACAGCTCTTTTGCCTTTTGTCAAGAATGAGTCATTTATACAGTTTTTTAACATAATTTATTCATGACTAACGTAGGCTCAGACCTTGCTTTTTTTGCTGGTGCAACCAAAATGTAATCGCCAGAGGCCAGCCTCCGTTTCACCTCCTCAGCATCCATTTTCGCGCTAATCGAAACACATCAACTGACCGCTCATTTACCGCGCAACCCAGAGCGCGAGCCCAGCCCGAGCCCGTGTAAAATGATAGAAATTAAGTCCAAACCCGGCATAGATCTTTAGCTCTAATGTGAAGTGAAGTGGTTCAATTCAATTCTGGCAATTCTGTTAAGCATTAATTATCATTGATAGGTGAAATAATATATATATATATATATATATATATATATATATATATATATATAATATATTTTTTTTTATTTTTTTTTTATCAAACAAAGAATACGAGCACATAGATTTAGTGATGTTGAAAATGAAAATTGATCCCCAAATTATTGTTGAGACAAAGCTGATGGTGTTTGTGTAGGCGAAAATGATTATTGAATCATAGCTGCAGGCTGCATTGATCAATGACAAACCACTTTGCAATAAACTTGCACTGCTGAATGTGCCTCTGAAGTTAATTTAAATTGACCTGAGGTGTGAGATCTTGTGTTGGATCCTGATGCGTGGCGTGTTTGTCTCTGACAGGGAGCCAACATCCTCCTGACAGACAACGGCTATGTTAAACTAGGTGAGTGGAACCCGCAAAGCATCTGCAAGTACCTTCTACTTCAAAAGACTGAATCTGAATGGCCTCATTTACTGACTTGGTTTCCTCCTCTCTCCTCTGTCTCTCTCCTGTACCCCCTTCGTATAATCATTTTTTTCTTTCTCTCCCACTTTTAAAAATGTATTTCTCCCTCATGACATTCCTTCTCTTTCTCCCTTTTCATTTCTGTCACCCCCTCCCCCTCTATTATTCTCATTCTTCCTTCTTATTCCCTTCCCCTCTTTTTCTCTCCTCTCCTTTTTCTCTCCATAGCTGACTTTGGTGTATCGGCCCAGATTACAGCAACCCTAGCCAAGAGGAAGTCGTTCATTGGAACTCCGTATTGGTTAGTAACTTGTGCTTGTTTTTCTCCATCAGCTCCCTTGATACTGCATATGGATATGCATGCAGGCAGAGCAAATGTATATAATCTACATTTTCTTCTGCATGCAAGAGTCCATCAATCAGTTGAGGAAAGTGTGGGAATTCAATCAATTCTCTGACGTCAGGCAGAATGAAGGATTTTGTCTAATGGGTCATGCAACAGGAATATACCAGAATGTGTTTTCTACAGTTTTCACGTGTTTATTTTGCGTTAGCTGATGATTCTCAGTGCAGCTGTAGTAGAATCAGACTATTCACCCCTTTACAAAACCGTAACAAAGCAGGAATGAAAAAGCATTTTGTTTTGGGTCCATGAGGTGCTCCTACAGAAGCAGAATCGTAATAAAGTCATAGAGGTGAACATCAGGGCCATGGTGGGGCCCCACAGGGCTGCTGCTGTTGTGCAGTTGCTGCAGCCAGAGAAAAATCCTGTAGAAAATTCTGACTTTGATCATGTGTGTAGCGGTTTAATTAACCTGATTAAGTACTTGGTAAAAATTAGAACACATTTTACTCCCATTCTTTCCTCTTTTATTATTTTTTTTTGTTCATGCCCTCTCTCTCTCTCTCTCGCTCTCTCTCTCTCTCTCTCTCTCTCTCTCTCTCTCTCTCTCTCTCTCTCTCTCTCTCTCTCTCTCTCTCTCTCTCCATAGGATGGCTCCAGAGGTAGCAGCAGTAGAGCGGAAAGGAGGTTACAACCAGCTGTGTGATATCTGGGCTGTGGGCATTACTGCAATAGAGCTGGCTGAACTACAGCCACCCATGTTTGACCTGCACCCCATGAGGTGTGTGTGTGTGTGTGTGTGTGTGTGTGTGTGTGTGTGTGTGTGTGTGTGTGTGTGTGTGTGTGTGTGTGTGTGTGTGTGTGTTTGTATGTGTATAATACCTGTTTGGGCTCTAATAGCAGAGTGGAGACCTGCAGTCGATGTGGATGAATGTTAGAATTACAAAGGAAAGGGCCATGCTAATATGTGATATGGAACATGTAAATCTTACCACACAGTGTGATTGGAGCAGAGACGTTCCATCAGTGTTTAAAGCACTGATGCTTGTTTTCGCAAAAGTTATATATACTGTACATATAAATATTGGTGTCCTCAGTAAATGTAACTTGTAGCTTTCTATTATACAGAGTATAGCATTATTACAACATATGTTGTATTAAGTATTATAGCGTAGAGAGGCCTACATGCTACAGTGGTAGCTCCACTGTTTGATCTTGTCATTATAACTGTGTGGTTTGAGGCCCTTTCACCATTATGTACCAGTACTCTGCTGTAAAGGCTTGAGGTTAAATCTGTGTCTCTCTTTTTCCTCAGGGCTCTCTTCTTAATGACCAAGAGTAATTTCCAGCCTCCTAAGTTGAAAGATAAAGTCAAGTGGTAAGAAACCACCCTGTCCATGATTTCTGTTATCTCCCTCACTTGTCTTTCTTTACTATTTTCAGTCGAGATACATTGCAACACCGCACTGTTTAGATTACCCAGTTGTATCAAATATGTGCCTTGCTTGTTCCAAGACTGAAATATTAATCCTTTCTCTTTCCCTCTCTCTACAGGACAAATAACTTTCACCATTTTGTCAAACTGGGCCTCACCAAGAACCCAAAGAAGAGGCCCACAGCTGAGAAACTGCTGCAGGTGAGCAATAAAAAATTTTTTTTTATAATTCTTAAAAACAAACAAATCACTCTAAGGGCCCTATTTCAACAATCTAAGCGCACGGCGTGAAGCGCATGGCGCAGGTGCGTTTAGGGCGTGTCCAAATCTAGTTTGACGGCAGAAAACAGGGTCTGTGCGCCGGGCGCATGGTTAAGAAGGGTTGTACTTAGTGTCTTCATTAATTCATAGGTATGTTTTGGGCGTAACATGCAATAAACCAATCAGAGTGTCATCTCCCATTCCCTTTAAAAGCCAGGCGCGTTTGTAATATTTTTATTTGTAAACTTTGTGTGCTGCTGTGCTTCCCTGTGTGTGTGTGTGTGTGTGTGTGTGTGTGTGTGTAACAAGCATAGTGTGCGTGCGCTGTGCATAAGCCTAGGTGTATTTTACTAATTTGCTGTTAAAATAACAATGAAATGCTGCGCTATTGACTTTAGACCAGGTTTTTGTTGGTCAATGGTGCGATCACTTCCCACTGCCTCAAGATAGCAATACGCCAAGAATTTACCTGAACACACCTCCCTGTAAGGTGCATGCAAATGCAGGTGCATTTGCTATTTAAACGACGCGGGCGCTGGACGGGAAATTGACAACTGCGTCGGTCTTAAACTAGCGAAGACACTTACGCCGGGTGCAAGATAGGGCCCATTATGTTGTTTTATTTATACAAGTATGTAAACTTTACAATAGCATGAATTGCTACAGTGGTACGTAATATAAAATATAACCAAATTCCCACATGACCGGGTCATATATACTAGTGTGTGCTTCTGGTGGTGAAGACTTTATGGCACGTGACATTTAACTGGACCAACACCACTGTGAAAATGTAAACAACAGAAGCCAGGCATAAAATCTACTTGTGATAATATTTAATCACAAGGTGTTGGCTGTTATATTCATTCTCGCTAGTGCCACAGCCATTAGTCATCCATTAATGGGCTGGCTAATAGATTAAATGTTAATCAACTGTGTGAAACACCAAACACCTGTCACAGTGCCTACTAAAATACTTGAATGCCTTTGTGTTATTTAAGTATTGATCCGACACAGACAAAAAGTCATATTAACACAACTCTCGCTCTCTCGTGGCTGTCTTGCAGCATCCTTTTGTGTCCCAGCCTCTCAGCAGGACGCTGGCAATAGAACTGCTGGACAAAGCCAACAACCCCGACCACAGCACCTACAATGACTTTGATGACGATGACCCCGAACCGGAGGTAACCTTTGACCTTCTCAGGTTTTTCTTTCAAAAACAAAAGTGTCATGGAGCTTGCAGACGGGTCAACAGAGTAGGGATTATGGTTTTATTGGATCTTGCTTCTTTTTCTTCCCTTGAAATTGTGAAATCCCTTCTGTCTCCTCATTTGTTCATTAAATTACATCTTTGTCAACCACCATTCAACCGCCACAACCTCAGCCTTTTCCCCGGCACATGTGACTCATCTTATTGGTCTTTGCCCTTCTCCCTTTCCCTTCCTTGCTGTCTTTGTGCTGTTTTCTCCTCTTTGGTTTTCACATTTCACTCTTCTTGGCTTTCATCTTCTCTTTTCTTCTTCCTCTTTCCTCTTCTCTTCCTCCTTGTAGCACTTCTCCTTTCTCTCTACCTTTTTCTTCTCCTTCTTTCTCCCTTCCTTTTTTTCTCCTGTCTTCTTGTCCCTATCCCCCACCCTCTACCTCCTCGTCAGTTTAAGTACAGGAGTCATTTTCTACCCATAAGCCCCGGTGCTCGACGTGCACCCCGTTTTGCGGCCCGCAGGAAGGTACCAGTTTGGGCTGCGTTGTCTGCAGTGATGTCATTCTAACACGAACGATACTGTCAGTTGTTTTTTCACTTGGAGGAGGACCGCAGAACGGAATGAATAGAACGTGGATTTCCATTTAATTCGGTGTGTGCTGGTGCTGTCATGGAAACTGGCATCGGCATGTCATTTATCAGACGGTTGATGGATTACCATGGCAGTTGCGTATTTAGCTCAACATGCCAGTAAGCACATGATCGTAATTTTGATATAATCACAACACTACAATGATGTTATTATATAATCACAGTTGTAGTGACCTTTACTAAAAAAATATGGAATATAATCTATTTTAAAACATTTCATGCATGTTTGGCCTGATGACGAACACACTGCCATTGATTTTAGTATGGCTATATTACTAGTATTCACTATGGGAAATACGCTTATTTGCTTTCTTGCCAAGTGCTAGATCAGGAGATCGATACCACTCTCATGTCTGGGGGGAAAACAGCCAGTCTGGCTCTGTCCAAAGGTAATAAAATCTGCCTTCCAGCAACTCGAAGCTCGCTAATCAACTCATTATATCTAGTTGTTTTTTATCCGTACAAAACAAAAAGTGTAAATTGTCATTCTAGGAGGGGTTACTTTGGACAGAGCCAGGCTAGCTGTTTCCAGTCTTTATCCTAAGCTGCAGCCTGCTGGCTGTATTTACCTCACACAGGAGAGTGGTCTCAATCTTCTCATTGCAAGAACTCAAATAAACACATTTCCCAGTATGTAACACTAATACTTAAATTTCTATGTGGCTGTAACTAATATTAGAATGTCATAGTGACACACACTGACCACTGAAAAAAACTATGCTCAATTCCATGACGACATCATTGCCATTTTGGCTAATTCATAGCAGATCACTAAATGTCAGCTCTTTTCATTCTAGTTCTGTGGCGGCAGCTTGCCGATAAAGAAATGGCTCAATTCATGAAGATGGCTACCAAAATGTAACATCATCAAACTCCTTAGAATAATGCATCTAAACCAACGTCCAGGTCAAATTGTATTTGCCAGCAAATAGTGTCAGGTTCATTGTGGTTTGTTTTTGTCCACTTAAATGCTAGAGAGGTAGTGTGGGGAGTACTCGTATGTGTCAGCCATGGAAGCCATCTTCATCTACCTTTGCCATTACAGGTACTAACCATGAGTTGTGTGTTATGATTGTGAACTTTATTACACCTATAAGAAGTGGGTTTAAATTGACAAATCTATTAGTGGAACTGCTCTACAAATGTGGCTTTGATAGATGCATTTCTTGTATAGTCTTGGTTTGTCTTTTTTCCAGTGCTTCACGGGCATGGTTTGATGTTGCTGTGGTTTGAGCTATTCTACAAGGATGAGTTTAAATCTTGAGATTAAATACTGAAGACATGAAGTCAAGTAGAGTTTGGAAATCTGTTATTTCTGTGCAGCGTTCTGTAGTTTAATCTGTGAATGGCCAGTTGTACCGTCTAAACATAAACATAATGGTAATGAAACAATACTTCTGTTATTTCTAAAGGAAACCAACAGCTAGCATCACATACAGTAGTCTACTCAGTGTATTTAAAGGTCCTATGACATGCTGCTTTTGGATGCTTTTATATAGGCCTTAAATTCAGCCTTGGTGCAGAATTACAGCCACTAGAGCCAGTCCCACAATGATCTTTCCTTAGGATGTGTCATTTCTGTGTCTGTAGCTTTAAATGCTATTGAGGAGGAGAGGGGGGGCAAGGTGGAGGGTGGGGGTGTGGCCTTGACCAGCTTGCAATGGGCAAAGCAGAGAAAGGGGAGGTAACCTTTCCCCTTATGACCTCATATAGGGAAGATTCCAGATTGGCCCATCTGAGTTTACTTTTTCTCAAAGACAGAGCAGGATACCCAGGGCTTGGTTTACACCTATCGCCATTTCTAGCCACTGGGGGACCATAGGCAGGCTAGGGGAACTCATATTAATGTTAAAAACCTCATAAAGTGACATTTTCACTCCATGGGACCTTTTAAATGAACACAGCCTGGGTTAGAGTAGAGGGCAGTGGATTGTGGAATGTGATGCCAAGACTGTTGGGATCAGCTGTTTGCCACATAAGTCACCTAAACCATATGTGTTCAAGATACTGAGTGGCAGTCAGAGACGAAGAATATCCTCTATCATATGTTTAGAGGGAATGTTACCTTACAGGGACTCATGAGGACAGTTTCAACGCTCAGGGGAAACGTTGATGTTGTTGCCAGGGAAGGTTTGTTTTTTCCGTCGGCTGCGTTGCTATGTTTTGGTTGTGTGGTTGCATAGTGTGACTGGCTGTTTTGCTGTGTCATCAAATCCCCCCCACAGGAAATAGCAGAGGGATTATGTTTTTTTTTTTTTTTTTTAAGCCTATTGTAATCATACCAAGTGGCATGTTAACTACTACACTGTGTATATTCTTTAAACAGCTCTTTGACTGTGTGTGTGTGTGTGTGTGTGTGTGTGTGTGTGTGTGTTTGTCTTTCCCGATAGTCTCCGGTGTCTGTTCCTCATCGTATTCGTTCCACCAGCAGGAGTGCCAGAGAGGGAAAGACACTGTCAGAGATTAACTGTGAGTTCATACACAAGGTCAACGTTAACAAATGTTTTCAGACAGAAAACAGAATTGACCAGAACATTCTAACTCTCTGTTTACTGTATTCCCCTATCCCGTGCTGTTCCCCTCTGTGTTTCACTGTTGTTGTTTTTTACCCCTTTCTCTGTATCTTACTTGATCTTTCTCAGTTGGTCAAGTGAAGTTTGATCCTCCCTTAAGAAAGGAGACAGAAGCTCATCATGAACCGGTGAGTTATTAGCTGTGGCATTTGTGTGTGTGAGAGAGAGTGAGTGTACTGTGTCTGTGTGGTCGTCACTTCACTGGTACCAGCATGGCTGATTCTCACCTACTCACAGGAAGCACCCCAAAACAATCCATGTTGTTGTCAATCTGTGTTGAACCAAACATGAAGCCCATCCACATAATTTACTCTGGCAGTTTCAAAATGGAGGCATTTTAAGTAATGATGTCCCGATCTATGCCAGCCGAGGTTCAAAAACCTTTAAGCAGGCAGGAGCGAAATCAGATGAATTGAGATCAGAGTGTCAGGGCTCTCCTTTAGGTTCAGGGCTCCAGTTGAGGTCGTAAAGGCATCCTATCAGGATTCCTCCTGTGGAGGCCATGTCCAAATCTCGGATAGGACCAGAACATGCTTGTGGGATAATCGTGTCCAACCTGGCCTGGAAAGCCTCAGGCTCCCCCTGTAAATGCTGGACGACCCTGCTTGGGAGAACAACAGCCTCTGACCTAGATAAGCAGCAGAAAGTTGAAAGTTGAAAGTTGCAGAAAGAAAGCATAAAGTTGCATAAAGCATTAGCTGTCTCCCTTCTGTCTTCGGCATGGTGCCGACACTGACTGACAGCCAGCCAGCAGCCTTTGACACGGACACAAAAACAACTGTGAACCGTGAAACACTGTCAATATTAGCTTTCTCGCCACAGTTTCTCCTTATTTACATTGATGGATGGGACACATATCTACCAGCTTGGATAGAAATGTAAGGGTAGATATGGTATCTTTGCTTTATGTTTGAGTGAAAATACTTAATTTATTTATGCAGGATTTTGGCATAACATTATGGTTATTGTACTGCATTGCCCTAAAAAAAACATACCGGTATGCATTGTTTTGAGCCGTAGTTGCTTGTTAAGTTGATTTTCTAGAAACTAAAGCTGGTTATGCTATTACCTATCACTTTTAGAACTGCTGAAAGGAGTGTTCGCTTGTGGACAAATGGGATGGTGCAGGGTTCATTCACAATCACAGCGTCTTGTTAAAGTCCTCCGCTCACTCCCTCCCACTTTTTCTGTCCTTCCTTTGCACTTACACTTTTTCCACAAACTCCCCAAATATTCCCTTCAAGTCGGCTGAGGAAATCCATCCTAAAAGGCCTTCGTCCTTCCTCTTTCCCTCCATCTATTTATCAAGCAATTTGGATTCATGTTACGAAACATAGTCACCAGCGTAGGTCTACATTCATCATTTGTCCTTCCGTTTCTACCCTCTCCTTGAAAGTAATATAATAACACGGGGTCTCTCTCTGTCCTGCTGACCAGTGTGGTTTTCAGTCCTCCAAGATCTGTCCATTCAGGATTACGGTGCTATATGTAGCATTTTAAAATCAATAAGTCATTACCACATTAATATTGTTATATATTATTAATAACATAATTACCGATGAGCAGCAGCCTTCTGTGGCATCTTTGCTCAAAAGAGACTCTGGCAAACACAGATAGTGCAAAGAGACAATGGCTGGAGTAACTTTCGTCATGTTTAACCTCTTGTGTAATCCTAAACAAAAACCAAACACACCCATAGCAACACTCAAGAACCTGGCTTAAGGAAACATGTGGTCTCAATTCAAAGAAATGCTACTTATAATGTCACTGGAATAAAACAGAGGCTACCAATTGTCTCATGGGTTCACTGAATGAGGCTATATATAAAGCTATCTATATTCATTTTATATTTCTTAAGCTTCACGTAGCACCAATGGTACATACATGTAATTTATTAATGTCTCTCCTCAGTTTTGCTGATTTTGAACCCCCATCTCCACCAGTTTATTCCATCCTATCCTCTCTCATCCTATACCCCGATTCATCCCGTCTTCTCTTCAGATTAAGACTCCAGTATCTCCCTTCTTATCTGTCTTGCTGATCCATGGACTTCAGAGTCCATTTTGGCCTTATCCATTTTTCATCCATCATCCTCTCTTGCATCAGTGTCAGTGTACCCCCCCCCACCCCCATTCCCTCCATCAGTCCAGGTTAATGTATTAACTGAGGTCTCTCTCGCTCTGTCTTGCTGACCAGTGTGAATCTGAGCCCTATCTGGACTGTGTTGAGGAGCTCTACTATACCGCGAGATCTAATCTGGTAGTACTCTATCTATCCGTCTCACTCTCTTTCAGCCTCTCCCTGTCCACCTACATTGGCCTTTTTTCTTTTTCTCCTCAATCTGTCTCCATTTCTTTAACCTTATGTCTTCTTTTTTATACCTCCGTCTTTCTCTGAAGGACAAGTACCTGTCCTTCCCTTTGGCTCTCTTGCTTTCTGAGCCCTTGCTGTCTCTTACATTTTTATTTTTATTTCCCAGAGTGCTGATTGTTTTGGCTGCTCCATGTATTTTTGTTCATTTTCACAGTTTTGTTCCATCTATTCTGGTCCGTCCGTCTGTTACTGTTCATTTTTGTTCTTCTTCTTCTTCCAGCCTTGGCTTTTGTCTCACTAACTGGTGCAGTTGTCATGGTGACAAGAGTCTTCAGTGATGTTGTTGTTCTTTCTTGTTGTTTTCAGATATACGTACAATACACACATTCACACAAACAATACAGTCGATCAAATCAGATTGTAAATCTTGCCTTTTGTGTGTTAGATATGAAGTTTGTGTGAGACAGACTAAAACACACACACACACACACACACAGACAAAGTTCAGAGGTCAGATTCAGTTGTAGAGCTGCACGTCGGAAGGTTGGTAGCGATGCAGTGCTTTGCTTATGTACACTTAGTGAGGACACATACTGTAGGTTTGAACACAGGCATTCCTACTCACAAATTTTATATCCAAATTTATAAACATTCACACTCAACCTTTTAATGTTTGCTGTATAATACCTGCCTGTTATATATTTATTTTTATATATTTCTCTCTACAGAATGTTTGTCTCTCTTCCATACACTATTGCTTATATGTTTTCTAACTTCTTAACGTCCTGTAGTTGACCAGAGCAACGGGGCCTATTTTGTGTGCGTGTGTGCGTGTGCGTGTGCGTGTGCGTGTGCGTGTGTGTGTGTATTTGTGTTTGTCTGTCCGTTGGCAGCATGTGTGCGTTTCCCTTTGCACGCTTGTTAGGTTGTCATTATCTTTAAAAGTGTGTTTGTGACACAACGCTGCATTCACATTGTGGCTTCATGTTATAGATGTGAAACCCAGTATTCATTTATTTCAGTCAGAGAATGGCGCTAAACTCAGCCAGGGCTTCTTATTGTCAACCTTAATCAACTCAAGGAACATAAACTATAAAACTATATGAATCATAATTATCCAGCACACATTCAAAAAGCTCTGCTAAGTTGTCTTTCATTCAGGTTTAGAAAGAACACTTTTTCTAACATACCTGATTTCATATTGATGATTCATTGCTTAAATTTCATAAAACAATGGCTTCCAATCTGAGGGCCGGCATCCCCTTAAGGGTCCCAAAATGTATATGAGGGTCTTCCAAACAGCTATTGTCCAATCAAAGTTTAGAAACTGTAACTAGGCACAGCACGCTTGTCAAACTCTGGATTTCTCTGCCGAAGCAGAGAGAGATACTCTGTATTTAAAGAGTTTGATGGATTGTGTCTTATTTTATCGCCTTTCCAAAAACACAAGAGTTTATCTGCTTTAAGCTGTCTTAGCATGTCTATCAAACTATTTAACAGAGTGTTATCTCCAAGGCATAGGGAGCCCATTGACTAACTAGGTAACATTAGTTTGTGGAGTTACAGGTTACGTTAAAAAAACAACTAGCACATCCACTGTATAGTATTTCCCCATCAGATTGTAGGGTTGCTTAAGTAGCCAGCTAGCTACAGCTGATCAAATCTGCTGGTTGAAAATGTTCTGCTTTTTGTGAAATACTGGATACGTTCACCTCTGTGGGGGCCTAAAATAAAACTCTGTCTGGTTGAGGTCATAACTTTTGATGAAAGGTTGTGATGTTACATTGCACCTTAAATTTAATTTAATAGGTACAGTTTCTATTGTATCAGCAACCCTGTTATTGTCGAGCATTGTCTTTATCAAATCTATGAAGACAAGAGGGATTTGCTGTTGAGGCTAATATCTTATTATTTATATATATTTGTAGGCCACAATGTGAACTCAGCAAGAGTCAAATCTATACACGTAGAGTTCGCCATAGGCTCACTGTGTACATCTGTGTTTGTCTATGGTTATGAAATGAACTTTGAGATAAATTGCTGTTTTACTAGGGATATTATTATTTCTAGCAGTCAACACAGCCGCTACAGTGTAGTAGCAGCCCCTGCAGTAATTTGACTATTGAACAGGGTTTCAGTTGTAGTCACTATTTCAATGTGGTTTATTGTGGCAATAGGCCAGGATCTTCAGCCCTGTTTATGTCCCTTGAGAAATCGAGTACAGTAGCACCTACTTCAATGAGCTAGTTATGAAGTATTATGTCACAGTAGTAATGTCATTTGTTTGTCTTGTAGGACTTGCAGTTGGAGTACGGGCACGATTCACCAAGTCTACTGGGAGGAAACAAGTAAGTCACTTACTGCCCTTTTGTCTCTCTCTTGCTGTCTTTTTTTGTCCTGATGTCTTTCTTTCTCTTTTTACACCTTCATCTCTTTATCTCTCTGATGCCTCAAGATTCTCCCCTTGTGGACTAACAGGGAGAGCCAGAATGTGAGATAGGGCGAGTTTTTGTTTTGTATAAGCTGTACAGTATGCTTGATGATTTATTCATAATTTGCAGCTAGAGGGTGTACTCTAAGCTGTGTGTTTGTGTGAGCTTTCTGCTTTCAAGTGTGCTTTGTGCAGTAAGCCGAAACTCAGGTTCAGATCAGGGCAAATTATTTCCTCAAGCATGTAGATTGTCTCTGTAAATTATTACTTTCTTTCTCACATTTATACTTTTCTCTTAATTTGTTCAACAAAACAGGAGTCTTCTCAAATCTGTGGAGGAGGAGTTACAACAGCGGTAAGTCAGACCCCTCTCATATCCTGATTCACTCAGGGCCTCTTGATTTGCTGGTGTTCTAACCACGCCCATCCATCAGCCAATCATTTTTAATGGCAGGACTAATCGGGCCAATCACACGCAACTAACGCTGTTGTAATGACTTCAGTCTGTCACTGCTCTCAGCATTTTGGCTTCTTCTGGGTTTTATTTTCCCTCTGCAGCTTGCTTCACGCTTTGATGTCAACAGGAGAAGGCTGTGCTTCATAGGAGCTTCATGCAGAGCATGGCGTACACACACGCACTCACACTCTCATATGTGTGTTCTCACACACACACACACACACACACACACACACACACACACACACGCGTGTGTATACAGTTTTCCAGCCATTTTTCTGGCAAGTTTGTGAAGACTTTTTATTGCCCCAAAGATAATGATGATCATCGTGCTTTGCTATTTTTTATAAGACAATCTGATACGACATATGTGCTGCAAATCTATATTGTGTTAAAGCCAGGTTTGCTGAATCAATATTTGACATATATGATCTAGATGTCATATTGTATAAGGCTGTTTGGCTACACACTTAAAATGTAGTTTCTTTAGCTTCAGTTTTTGTTTCTGTTGGTTGACAGAGAGAGAGTAGTAGAGTAGATAACAGTCTTTACTTGTTTCAGTCTTTGTGGTTGTATTACATTACATCTCCTGTTTCAGAAAACAGTCAGTAGTTTACAGACCTGGGTAAAATGCTGTTCAAACTTTCTTTTAGTGTACAGAGGTGCCAGGTTTGGTAGTTAAGTGTCTGACTGTGGTTTTTCTAGTTTCTTGTTTTGAAACAGCAGATTTTAAAACATCTTACTGCATCTAAATACAAGAAACAAATATCAGTATACTGTATGTGGCATGGAATTCGAAATTCTAGCTGGATGGAATGGGTACAGTATATTGACTTTGCATTGAGGTTTCAGAAATGTAATAATCTTGAAAAGTTGTCTATTTGGAACAGATGCAGTATTCCAACATAGACATGCTTTGTTTTTACTGTAAATTCTCAAATGTTTGAATAATGAAAAAATGATTCAACAGATGAAAGACTGGGCAAAAAAATAAACACCCAGGTAAAAATCTTAAAGGAGCATAAGCAAACTCTCATTGTCAAGTTTATCAGTAATGCTGTTTTTATTCATTAATTGATTTCAATCGCTTCTACTATGCCATTCTATTGATCCGTGTAAAGCTTTT
This sequence comes from Sander lucioperca, assembly GCF_008315115.2. Classification (NCBI taxonomy): domain Eukaryota; kingdom Metazoa; phylum Chordata; class Actinopteri; order Perciformes; family Percidae; genus Sander; species Sander lucioperca. Next base: position 27,853,288 of record NC_050187.1, read on the forward strand.
CTCAATGCAACATAACACTTTCTGGACAGATGTTTCACATTAAAAACCTTCCAGTGGCTCAAAAGGCAGGATCCCTTCCCTTTCCTGATTAGACTTTTACTTTGAAACATCTACAGGAAGTGTTGCGTTTAGTTGGCAGGCGCTTAACCAGTGGTAGAAGGTAACGAAGTACTTAAGTACAAATTTGAGGTACTTGTACTTTACTTGAGTCTTTTGTTTTCATGCCACTTTCTACTTCTACTCAACTACAGTTTAGAGAGAAATATTGTACTTTTTACTCCCCTACATTGATCTGACCGCTTTAATAACTTTACAAATTAAGATGTTTGCACACAAAACATATGTGGTTTATAAAATACGATGTGTTATTATAAATTAAACTACCCAACCATATAACGGCCTACAAGTGCAGCTGAAATGATTAGCCGATTAAACACAGAACTGTTTTGATCGTTTCCACTTTCTAAAATGTGAGGATTTTTCTGCATTGATTATTTTTATGATGATTTTATGATTATGACATTTTCCTGGTGATACTTACATACTTTTACTTAAAGGTGCAGTAGGTAAGACTTATGAAACTAACTTTCTGTGATATTTGCTGAAACTGACCCTATGTTTGAGTAGAACTACATGAAGCAGGTAATTTAAAAATAAAAATCTGGCTCCTCTGCCACCACCTACAGCCTGTAGTGCGATTTGCAAAAATCCACCGCTCCCTGTTCAGATGCACCAATCAGGGCCAGGAGGGGGTGTCTAACTGCGTGTTAATCACTGCTCATGCACACGCAGTCATTCTCTCTTGTGGGGGGAGGGGCTTAGGAGACCGTTTTGGGCTTTAGTGGAAAGGGGGGAGGGACTGAGAAGTTGTCGATGTTAACATTTTTTGGTTAAGTCCTGGATCTTCGCAATCCTACCTACAGCACCTTTAAGTAGCATTTTCAATGCAGGACTTTTACATGTGTAGCATTAGTACTTTTACTTAAGAAAAGGATCTGAATAAGTCTTCCGCCAATGCGCTTAACACTGATCACAAGAATGACAAAGAAGAAGCAACTGCAGTTATCTTGTGAGGGAGATCAGTATTTCTGTTCGATTCAACTTCCAACATCAAATCAAAAACAGTAGCAGGTTAAAAAAACAGAGCGAAGTCTTTCTAAAACATGATTAAATATACTCATAAAACGGAAAAGCTGCTGTCTAATGTATCGTTGTTTTAAATAATATTTGAGAATTTACGGGATAAAAATTGAGGTCAAGTTACTATGAATTGACTGATTAGAGGTTAGGTCTACTGTGTAGAGGGGTGTGTAGATCTGTAAGGACTGTACAGGGTCAAACAGTAAGTTGAGTTGAGTCTTGCCTGGTTGTCCGGGTCTAGAGGAATGACCGGAGATCGGAATTTATTGATTTTGTTGTTGGAATGGGAAGAATTTATTAATAATATATAATTTATTTTTAGTTTGGATCTGTTCAGTCCTTTCAGATCTGCCCAGGGTTCAAGGGATAGAAGTAGTTTGTGGATGAAGCTTCACTCAGATCTCCCTCCCCTGTCCCTTCTTCCTCTATCCTCTTCCACCTCCTCCTCCTCATGTTGTCATCCTACCTCCTTTGCTTGCTCCCTTAATCTCTCCCTCCTATGCCCTCTCTGCCTCAACCCTTTATTTCCGTTCTCTTCCCCCCTTCTCTCACCCCTCCCATCTCCTTTCTTACCCACCCTCCTCCTATCTTCACCTCCTCTCCCAGGGGCCATGTGGCACACTTAGGGGATGATGATGATGAGGATGATGATGGTGCAGATGATGATGAAACTCACACTCAGTAAGTTTTCTCCCAGTCTTGGAAGTCTGGTAGCCTCCCGCCGTGTCTCCCCATCTCTCTTTCTTTCCCCATCCATTCCTCCGTCTTTTCAAAGGGGAAAGGATGAGGAAGAGGAGTAAGACGAGGCAGAAGGCTCCCCGTCTTTGCCACAGTTTCATCAACGCATTTCTATGCAGCACACCCCACCATCACGCCACATATTCCACCTGTGTTTGTGTGTTTACAGTGTGTGTGTGTGTGTGTTGTCTATGCCATTACTACTGTCTTTTGTGAAGTTTAATAGCTACTAACAGTAACCCTAACCCTAACAACTCACCTGGAGTCTGATAATATGTGTTTTTGATTATTTTTCAGTTATTTCTACATTTGACTTCCATAGATACACAGGGACAGTGAATAACTTTAGCCATGGGTAGGGATAAACACCACAGCATTAAAGAGTACACGGTAGCTACATGTTAACCCAGCTACATGTAAAATTCTGGCACGTCGTATCAATTCATTTTCACTGGGTTCTTAGTTGTTTTTTGATCCATGAAATAGGAGGTCTGTGTGTAGTTTCGGTCCTTAGATAAGTGATCCTTATAACCTTGACAGACATCTTATTTGCTGTTGTCTTGTTTTGTTCTCCACTTGCATCGCCATCTGTGCGCCTCCTTGCTGTGTGTGTGTGTGTGTGTGTGTGTGTGTGTGTGTGTGTGTGTGTGTGTGTGTGTGTGTGTGTGTGTGTGTGTGCGCGCGCGCGCGCGCGTGTGTGTGTGTGTGTGTGTGTGTGTGTGTGTGTGTGTGCATTCACACTGTCCTCTCCTGCCTCTATAAAACTGTGCATTTGGCGTCTAGCCTCATCGCTCATTGTGTAAAAGCCAAATGTTTTCAGCAGGCCAGAGCTTTCTTTCTAGTCATATATTTTCCACCGCAGTCAGAAAGGCCCCAGTACAACTACTGCAAGAATAGAAACAACCTGGATTCCTAAATGGACTGCAATCAATAGCAGTGTGAAGTGCAATCAGAGCAACCAGAAACTACGCACTATAGCTTTAACGAGTTCAATCACAGACTGTAACTTTTAAGCTGTCCCAGCCCTGAATGTTAAACCGTGTCAGTTACAGATGAGTTTCTACTGATAAAGTTTACATTAAGGGGTTAAGCCATATATCTGTTGACTGCCATTTAACTGAATTACTGTCTCATTTTTATTAGTGTTTCTGTATTTGTGCTCACTGTGATTGGCCCCCAGCCTTTTGATTTGGGTGCTCTGATTGGTTCTTTGTCTGTCAGTCATTAACAAGTGGCTCAATAAATCTGCAGTCTATAAGGCAAAATGGATAAAGTCTCTGCGAAAGCAATGCTGGTCTGCAGTCAAATTTATTATTCTGTTTAACAAAGATGGCTACAAATAAGCATACTTTATAGAAATTTGAAGTATAGACCTTTTCACAGTTGTAAACATAAACATTATAAATGGCCCCAAGTTGGTTTCCTGTTGTAGTGTATGGGAATGACGTTAACCAGGGGTCATGCTGTTGCCTAGCAATGGAATTCCACTGAAAAGGTCTATTGGAAAGTCATGTATATCCTTAAGCAACACTGGCTGTAATTGCCATCAGTTTTTCAGTATCAGCAGTGCTGTTCTCAGAGATTATACACATGCTCCATCTGTAGTTGTTTTTAATGATCTTGTGTGTCCCAGTCAAGCTGTTCTCTTGTGTCTGTCTCAGTGATGAATGGTGTCGGGCTATGGTTGTACTTGTCATTTCAGGGTTTCTTTTAACATCTGATCACCCTATAAAATACTACGTTTAGTCTGGATGCACAGAACATGTTTCAATGTCCTTATTAACCTACAGTAGATTTAAACAGTGTGATTGTTCTTCTTTTGTCTGTATGTGATCCAGCCTATTCACCAAAGAACAGTTTAAAGCAACTGACAGTAGGATTTTTCTTAGGTATTTTCTTAAGTAGTTTTTTTAGAATAGGTATGGATACTAAAATATGTGATCTTATTATATCTGTCCTGTATGGTCAAAGGGGAAATTGCTTTGAAATGGCAAGTTAAACCATAGCCTATGCCTATATGTTGTTTTCAGTTCAACTCTTGTTTGTAATAAATAATGTGAAGTAGTCAATGTTATGTATTTTGTCAAGCAGAATCTCCAATTTTCTCTTCTCATTCTTCAGTAAATCAAGCACTATCATGAGGCCAAAGGTCCCACCTCCCCTTCCTCCGAAGGTATTAACAACTGAATGCATCCACCAGCCACAGTCAATGAATTTGTCATTTGAGGTTTCATTTTAAAGATCAGTTTAAGTCTAATTTTGTAACATGGTTGTCTTGAATTCTGATTAATGCCATTGAAAATGTGATGTGGTGGTTTTGGGAAATGAGCTGACCCTTTTCTGTATTTCCCCTCAGCCCAAGTCGATCTGCTCGTCCCAACCCCAGCAGCAGCAGCAGCAGCAGCAACAACTAAAACACGACGACAGCCAATCACACAGCGAGGACGACGGCGGAGGGGGAGGGACCATCAAACGCTGTCCAGTCCCAGAGACGCCAAGCCCCGCCAAGGCCGCCTCCAACGTCCCTCCGCGGCCCCCGCCCCCGAAGCTGCCGCCCCACCGCCGCAGTAGCCTAGGTAACGAGAGCCCGACGTGCGCGGACGTCGAAAACTCCGCTCCAGAGGATGATGGGAGCTTTAGGCATTTCTGGGAGTGGCTCCACACGCCTCACACAGAGGAGGAGCTGGAGGAGGCATGGGAGGTGCTGAAGGAGGTGAAAGAGGAGCAGGAAAAAGAGGAGGAAAAGGAAGAGAGTAAGAGCAGCCCCTTGATAGATTGGTAGTGTCCGCAGACCCTGTCGTCCCCTTCGATTGGTTTTGTGGTCTCCCATTAGTCAAGTCTTCGTAGTCTGATTTCTTTGTTCCATGAATCCATTAATATCAGTGCTTTAAATCTTTTGTTTGTAGTTTCTTCCGTCCCATCAGCTCCTGCTCAATATAAGTGTCATTTTTTGTGGTTGTTTAACCCAATCAATCAATAGCTAGCAGCCTGCTACAGGTTCCCCCTCCCTTCTTAGAAGGAAGAAGGAAGAGGAGAAAGCATTGTCCTGGCTGATCAGAACTCAGGCAACAACACATGATAGTGATATGACACATGACACGATATAATAGAGCGGATACCTCAGGAATTTTGTTCAGTTTGGTTTAGTTTTTTTGTTTTTGATTCACTTTGACTAAATGTGTTTTTTTTTTCTGTTCCTGTTGGCAGCTTTTATGAATGGAAATGAACAGTTTCATTGAACAGTAATCAAACATCAAACCTGACATCAAGGCGCGAGTTCAAACGATGTAATTTACTTTTGAGGCAAACTTTTCTCTCTCACGATTAATACATGAGAGATGGAAGCTGAACAGGAACAGAAAACACCAAAGCAGAAACAGACTTTATTATTTCATTTTATTTTGAACTTGATAAGGATACTTCTGAAGGAATACATCAATACCGTTTACATCAAATCATTTCTAGTACATTTAATCATAGCTAAAATATATTGTAGTTTATATTTTAATTACTTCGACTAAAGAAAAAGGGTATTTTATAAAAGCCACAGTTCTGTAAAATCTAACTTTTAATTTCTATGAAAATCTCTGGACTAGAAAATTAGCAGTAGTTTGGTTCACCTGTTTACTCACAAGATTGAATGAGACAAGGTGTCGCGTCCTATTATAACAAGTTGGTTATTGGTTGATTGATCTCTATTTGTAGAAACTAATAATTTGGTTGTGCTCTATAAATTTTACCAATTACTTTGGAACCAACTTTCTCTCTGGAGATGTTTACTGTTGTGTTTGGAGTTGAATCACAGAGATTAAAAACTGATTGGAAAGAATATGGTTTATTGTTACAAACCAAATCAGTATAAACATTAAATAGATAGAAATCAAAGTTTAGAAATATACAGTTATGCTGGAATGGTCCAATAAGTCTTCAGCAGGCACGCATTGGTGGAGTTGCACTGTGCGTCTGTGTGTGTGACTGTTCTCCCATTCATCATGTTTTTGTCCATTGCTACTGCAAAAAAAATCTCATTATTTTACTTTTTTATCAGCCAACTCTTAACTCTTTTAACAGAGTAGGGCATGCAGATGTGTTCTTTACTTGCCAGAGTGGTAGAGTAGACAAACCTACCAGTCAGAATTGACCAATATTGACCACTTTCTAGCAGGTTGTATGTGGTGCATTAACACCTTGCTTCGCTCATGACTATATTTGATCCTCTGTATTCTTCCTGCTAGCCTGCTCCCTCCCTCCCTCCCTCCCTCTCTGCTCCCAGTAGTGTGTTTGTTACTGTTTTAGTTTAACTCCTCTGTGTCTTCAGCCCTAAAGATTAGGTTGTACTCATTAAAACAAATTATATGTATGAGAAAATGACAGTGTGAGTGGATTGTTATTGCAGTGTGTTCTGCAGCTGAGTCTGTTTCATTCACTTTTTTTCTCAAACACACAGCTGCATATTCACTCTCTCTCTCTCTCTCTCTCTCTCTCTCTCTCTCTCTCTCTCTCTCTCTCTCTCTCTCTCTCTCTCTCTCTCTCACCCCCCCTATCTCTGTCCCTCACACACAATCACTTTCTCTGAGTTTGTCTTTCACACATTGAGTTGTGTTTGTGTTGTTGCAGGTAACGGGCTGAACACAGCTCCACATCCACATGGTGGAGAGAGGGACAGTCCAGCAGACAGACAGTCCACCATGCCCCCTAGTGTCCCCATACGGAAAGACAAGAAGGACGTTCCGGTAAGCAGACTTGTAGAGCAGTGGCTCGGAGACCTCCAGAGATCTCTGAGGAAGTTCCAGTGTGTCAAATTCTAAACTGGATGTTTTAACTGAATTAGCTTAAAGTGAACTCCTTCATAAAATTGTTAATTATTGACCTAATGCTGTGGCGCAAATAAAAAAAAAAAAAAAGTCAAGGACTTTGTTGAATGCAGTTGGCTGTGTTTTGCTGGTGGGAAGCCAATCACTTCCTTTTATTTGCACTAGCGACTCTTAGTGGTCGGTCAGGGTGCCTGTGCAAAGGACAACAACAAAGTCCCCAATGCACAGGGATGTTTAAAACACAGAGTTAAAAAATGGAACTGACATCTGAGCATTTGTAGGAATTGTTGGTGCTGTATGAGAAACTATAGGACTGTATCTTTCTGTGTACCTTCAGCTTCATTATTCCCCCTATGTAAGATTCACTTACAACATGTTACCAAGTTATTTTATTATCCTGACTGACTTTATGTGTGTGTATGTGTGTGTGTTTATCTGTCTGCCCTAGAAGCCAATCAGTAATGGCCTCCCCCCTACACCCAAAGTCCATGTAAGTAACAGTCTTTTTTAGAAAACAGTTATTGTGCGTGCTATTGTCCAGTAAAACAGAACCTTTGAAATGACAAAGTCAACATTTCAAGAATATAAACTATTTAATCTAATTTAATCTTTTTTTGCATTACGTTGTATTTTCAGTTGGTTTTCTCTATAGCAACTGATCAGTTCTTTAAACCAAACTCTTTGCGTTTTCTGAAAACTCTAAAAACCCTGGAAGTAGGGCAGGGCGATATGGAGAAACTCAGATATCGCGATATTCTTGTCCTTATATCTCGATGTCGTTATTGTGGCGATATTACAGGGTTGACAATTGGTGCTTTAACAAAATATCTTCGCAATGAGATTTTAGATAAATAATCTTCAGTAATGTAGATATAATGACTAAGTGGGTAAAGGTAAAAATAATAGAAGAGCTAGAACAGTCTGGTAACACAGAAAATGACATACATCACTTTACTGTAATGCAGCCTTTAAAACCAGGAAAAGACATAATCTCTGGCAAATCTAAGACGATATCTAGTCTCCTATCACGATTTCAATATAATATTGATATATTGCCCAGCCCTACCTGGAAGAAAAGTCAGTATCTAGCTCGATGAGGTTTTCTTTTCTCTGAGCAAAAAAACACTCAGAGGAAGAAAAGAACGCAACACATTCAAGCATCATAATCTGTAGTTTTATCGTTCGTCTCCTTCCATTCGCAGATGGGTGCGTGTTTCTCCAAGGTGTTCAACGGCTGTCCTTTGAAGATCCACTGTGCCACCTCCTGGATCAATCCCGACACCAGAGGTAACCAAGAGGAAACCTGATACAGTGTTGAACATCAATTTACAGGGCGATGAATGCGTCCTGAATCAAACCAATCTGACTATTGACGGAACTTCTCAGTGTTGTCTAATGTGAGCTAAAATGTTTGTTTTTATGTGTGTTTCAGACCAGTATTTGATATTCGGAGCTGAAGAGGGGATCTACACATTAAACCTTAATGAGCTACATGAGACCTCCATGGAACAGGTGAGACCAGGGATCATGCATTTTATGATGAAAGGAATATACTTCAGGAAAAATATGGTTTTCACCTTCTTTTTTGGTTTAAACGTTTTTATTGTTATATGCAAAAAATTCCTAAATAATAATGCTTTCCAGTGGTAGTCATATCTGGTACGATGTTTTGGGTTTTTTTTTTTCAAACAGAAACCGTAATTATTAAAAAAGTTCTTTGATCTTTGAAACTGTCTTGATTCATCTTAATTCTCACTCTACCTTGTTTCTGTCTGCAGCTCTTTCCTCGGCGGTGCACCTGGCTATATGTCATGAACAATTGTCTTCTTTCCATATCGGGTGAGCTACAACACCTCTGTGTGATGGAAGTTGACTATATGAATAGTATTATTTGCATAACACCCTTTATAGATCCTGTATCTAAAGTCAACATCATTCATTCTTTACTTTTGGTTTCTTCTTTTCTGTTCTCCCCTTCCTTATTCTGTTCTCTTCTGTTTTATTCCATTCCAGGAAAAGCCTCACAGCTGTACTCCCATAGTCTGAGCGGTATGTTCGAACAGGCCAGACAGTTACAGAAGTTACCAGTAGCCATTCCCACACACAAGCTGCCTGATAAGATGATTCCCAGGTAATGTAAACACTAAAAGTGTATTTTACTTTTTTCATCAACTGAATTGTAATCCTCTACTCCTCTTTACGTATATGTCATAGTATTAGTCATAGAATAGTTAAATAACTTCCAATGAAAACAGAACATTCATGTCACTTTGAATCATCTCAACACAAAAAAAATACCTTTTTTGAGTGACTCTGATTTCTTTCTTTGTCTGTTTATAGGAAGTTTGCAGTGTCCAATAAAGTTCCAGACACTAAAGGGTGCCAAAAGTGCTGCGTAGGTGAGTTTTAGTGAAGGAGGAGTTATTTTTTTGTGACTAAAAATAATGCTTGTTTCATGGCTCGGCAGCAAGTTCGAGACTAAATTTGTTGAAATCTGGCCTGTTACAATAATTACATAACCACACATAAAAACCATAGAAGAAGTGACTTGATGTTATTCTGGTGTTAACCTGTATATTATACATTTTTAATAAAAAAAATGTGTATGATATTACTGTTGGTACTTATTGTAGGTCTCATCAGTAAAGAATTACACTTAAAAGTGCAACACTGTAAACCCACAAAATGTACCTTATACAAGATGAAAACATTGGTAACACTTTACTTGAAGGTATTGACATAATCGTGACATGATACTGTCATAACTATGACATGACACTGTCATGAACGTGTCATAAACGTTATAAACAAGTCATAAACGTTTATGACTTCTGTCATTAAGTGTCATTCGGTTTTTGTCATGACAAGTTGACATTGTTTGGGTTGTCTTGATTATGACAACTTGACATTAATCAAAGTGACATTACCAGAAGTTGTCTTGGTCATGACAAGTTGACATTAAATTTGTTTGGGATGTCTTTGTAATGACAACTTGACACTAACCAGGATGACATTACCAGAGTATGTTTTTGTCATGACAAGTTGACATAATGTCATCCTGTTTAATGTCAAGTTGTCTTAATAAGGACACTCCAAAGAAATGTAATGTCAAGTTGTCAAGACAAATACATCTTCTGGTAATGTCATCCTGGTTAATGTCAAGTTGTCATTACAAAGACATCCCAAACAAATTTAATGTCAACTTGTCATGACCAAGACAACTTCTGGTATTGTCACTTTGATTAATGCCAAGTTGTCATAATCAAGACAACCCAAACAATGTCGACTTGTCATGACAAAAAACGAATGACACTTAATGACAGAAGTCATAAACGTGTATGACTTGTTTATAATGTTTATGACACGTTCATGACAGTGTCATGTCATAGTTATGACTATGACTATTTCGATACCTTCAAGTAAAGTGTTACCAAAACATTTTACAGGTAATTGTGAGATACAAAGGCTACCAAGAAAGAAAATCCCAAATTACTGATAACTGGTGTTGTTTCCATGCAGTTCGTAACCCGTACACAGGCCATAAATACCTGTGTGGAGCCTTTCAGTCTAGTGTCATGCTGTTGGAGTGGGTGGAGCCCATGCAGAGGTTCATGCTCATCAAGGTCAGTTTTTGCTATTCGAAACCTCTCATGTGTGTTCCCTGATCTCCTGTTTTAGCTAATTTTATTACAAAACCCAGAGTATGAAGAGTATAAACTTGTAACAAAATTTCAAAGGTTGGTCTAATGTCTTTAAAGGTTAAAATGTTTGATTAGGGTTGGGTACCATACTCTGTACTTTTTTGGGTACCGACCGAATAACGTCGGTACTACCGAGGACCGATTCACGTTAAATCAAAATGTGCCAAATTTCGGAACCTGAGAGCGCGTAAGTGCGAGCTAATCTGTCCTCTCTGCATGTTGACAGAGGTTTATCGGTGTTTTAAGCCCCCAAGGTGCTGCCTGGAAGGAGACCTTGGGGGCTTAAAACACCATGGAGCTTGACAGAGTGCGGAGCGCCGACACACACACACACACACACACACACACACACACACACACAGCTGTGGTGCGGACGGAGTGAAACTACGTTGACTCTGCAGTTGGTTAAGTCACGGCAATGCCTGTAAAGCCCTTGCAAGTGTGGTTACATTTTTCAAAACGACACGCGGACAACACTCGCTACAATAAAATATAATGACAATGCGAAAGCGTCCGCGGTGCGGTAAACACTTCCTCTGAGACGGGCAGGAACACCAGTGTTCCATTTGCCCTGGTGACTGACTGACAGGCTGGAGGTTGTAAGGCAAGGCAATCTTATTTCTATAGCACATTTCAGCAACATGCAATTCAAAGTAGGTTACATTAAACATTAAAGAGCAGTTAAAAAGAGCTAAAATAGAATAAGAGTAAGAATGTCCAGTGTAAGAAATGAATAATTATTTGATTGAATAGATTGTAGGGACTGGGTTTGGGAGGGAAGAGGAAGGGGTTTTATTTAGTGTGGAGTTCTAAATAAATAACAAAATGTTCTAAGTAAATAGATTAAATAGGTTTGGAATTATTTTTACAGCTGAAATAAATGTGTTGTTATTACAGAGGGAAAGCACCCAAAAAGGTACCGTTTGGTACCGGAACCGTATGGTACCGGTAAAAATGTGAACAGTACCCAACCATATGTTTCCAATGTTTGCTAATGTTGAAATTTAAGCTAAATCCTTAGAAAAGTCGGTTACACCTTACTTGAAGGTATCTACATAAGAGTGACATGACACTGTCATGAACGTGTCATAAACATTATAACAAGTCATAAATGTTTATGACATAATGCTTCTGTCATTCTGTCATTGGTTTTTGTCATGACAAGTTAGGGTTAGGGTTCATGTGTCATGACAGTGTCATGTGTTCATGACAATGTCATGTCACTCTTATGTCGATACCTTCAAGTAAAGTGTTACCGAAAAGTCTTACTCAGCTATGTGTTAGCAATACTGCCTGCTAGATTCAAATAAACCTGGATCTTTTTATATATTGCACTATTGTAAGATTTTTGTCTAAACACTACTGTTGTCTATTTCTCTAGCGGAACGTTCTGCTGACCTCCTTGGGAGATGTCAGTAGTCCCGTATCCTCTGAGATTACAGACGCTACTAAGGCAACTTCCCATTCTTACCTACTGTCTCTTCATCTACTCGACAGAACATCGACTTCCCGTTGCCGTGTCCGTTGGAGGTCTTTGAGATGTTGGTGGTCCCGGAGCAGACTTACCCTCTGATCTGTGTGGCGGTCAGTAAAGGCACCGAACTCAACCAGGTGGTCCGGTTCGGCACCGTCAACCCCAACTCTACCTCCTCCTGGTTCACAGAAGCAGGTGAGAACAGTGCGACCAGTTCTTGTTATGTTGCACCAACAGCACTTGATTTTTTTTCTTCTGAGATGTTGCAGATGTTGTTGTGTACAGCATGGTGGCCAAAATAATGCTTTCTCTCTGCAGACACACCCCAGACGTGCGTGATCCATGTCACTCAGCTAGAGAGAGACACTATCCTAGTCTGTCTCGACAGTGAGTAACACAAACATATTTTTTCACGTCTGTGCATTTGCACCGTTCTGTTTCAACAAGTTTTTCGCAACAGATTTACCAGAATTTCACTCCGCTGCTTCCACTCTCTTCCCACTCTCTCCGTCTCTTTCTACAGGGTGTATAAAGATAGTGAACCTCCAGGGCAGGTTGAAATCCAGCAGGAAGTTGTCAGCCGAGCTCACCTTCAACTTCCAGATTGAAGCCACAGGTAAAAGAGAAAAAAAAGAGCTTGCACTTGTATATTTTAAACCACCAAACTATAACTCATGACATAAATATACACCAAAATGTCTTTCGTGAACTGAAAGAATGAGTAATGTTTCTTACTATTAAAGGAACTTAAATTGACATGCTGATCTACTAGTGGATTTATACTATACAAGTTTATTTGTACTTCACAGTCCTTGATATTGTTTCCGTTTCTTTGCAGTTTGTCTCCAAGACAGTGTACTGGCCTTCTGGAGGCATGGCATGCAGGGACGCAGTTTCAAGACCAATGAGGTGAGATTGATACTGAGTGTCTCTGTATGTGTGTGCCCGTTTAGGAAGGAAATGCACAGTGGAGGTGATCTTTGGACCGCCTAACGCGGTTCACTTTCAGGCGTCGTGACAGGATGTTATTTGATTTCAGACTATTACCATTGTTGTAGCTTCTGAATTCCTCAAATGTAAGGATGTGATGATTAATGAAGCAGGTATTAGGTTAATAGTATAGGAAGACTTTTCCAACCTGTAAAAAAACATGAAATGAAGCCTAAATTAGCAATTTTTTATCAGGATACATATAATATCCCTATTTTACTTCTTGGCCACAATACTTGAAATTTAGTCAGCATCCTACATTTGGACTGGATTCTCCTGGCGAGCTCTGATGTTGACATTGTGTCTCTTTGTCTTACTTTCTCTCTTCCTCATATATTCATCAGATCACCCAGGAGATCTCTGACAGCACACGCATCTTCAGACTATTGGGATCAGACAGGTGAGAACACACACCAGCACACATCTCCTCACTTCAAATATATATATTACACACACACACACACACACACACACACACACAGGTCTCTGTTAACATCCTCTCTGATGTCTTATCACTGAAGACGTTTCGACTGTAGAGATCCAGATGCTGAGGATAGAGGCCTCACTCTGCCCAGGTACACTCACTACTCGCTGGCCACTGCCAGCTCAAAACGCTGCCTCTTTCTGTCTGAGATCTGCTTGACGCCAGATGTCATTGATCAGGAGCTTTAAGGCTGTGTGAGAGGAAGAGAGAGTGTGTCTGAGGAAATTCAGCAAGGTTTTGGGGGATTTTACCTGTTCAGTCATGACAGCATAGACACCAAAATCATTTGTCTGGCCTGACGCTGCAGGCTAAGACTATTTTAAACTGATAGTAAGACAGTAGCAATATCTCAAAATTGGACAGTGAGATGTTGTAGTAGCTCTTTAGTCAAATACTGTGCATCTGGTTTTGTGTCAGGGATTGGTAAAACCTGCACAAAATAATACCAAGAACTACCTTTGTAGGGAATGGATAATTGTTGGTGTTTATTGTCTCATTACTGAGCAGCTGAGTCCCTTTTGAGTTCCGATGTTATGATGGGTGAAAAGTGTACTTTGTGAAGGGTTTAGTGTCCGAGCAAGTCATCTCCCTCTGCTGCCTTTTTCCAAATAACAGGGCTTTTACAGGCTTGGACCATATCCTGTGTGGGTTTCTGGCTGTCTCTACATATTGCTACAATACATCCTGGGTCTTTACAATGTCTTCTTATTTTACTCAGTGTTGTATTTATTTTTTGCCAGAAGCAGACTGGGCTGTTCTTTTATCTGGGATTTGAAGGTGAAATAAAGACTGATTCGTGTTTTGAAACTAAACTGGATGTCGTGTGTGTGTGTTTGTCTTGCAGGGTGGTGGTGCTGGAGAGCAGGCCTACAGACAACCCTACAGCCCACAGCAACCTCTACATCCTGGCAGGCCATGAAAACAGCTACTGACACACACACACACACACACACACACACACACACAGACCCACACATGAACACACTCTCTAAACAGCCTACGGGAGACACACTCAGCCCAACCTATCTGCTAACCCAGCCAACCTCCTCTGTAACTGGGAGATGAGCTGTTCATGAGTGCAGATGTCGATCCCCAGTTGCAGACGTTTAAAAATGCACCGCAGTTACAGTTACATGTGTATTAGTTAAGTGTGTTGTAGTAGGGCAGCGGGTAGCGGAGCTGTTTCTGACAGGGCGAGGGTTAAAACTGCTGGTCTGAGGCCAGTTTAGGTTGAGATAGCCGAGGGAGTCTGCACCTCAGTCGAGCGACTTCAACCAAGAATCCTTCCTGATACCATCCCACCTTTTCCCTTCATACTGCACACTGGGGAAACCGCATCCAACACAGAAGTCTGACATCAACACTACTTCTACTACTAGTTCTACACATACTACTACTACTACTGCTACTTGCGCTAAAGCTTCAACAGAAGAGCCATCTTGCACAGAAAACCTTTCTCTCCTTCATCGTCCTTTCTCCCTCTTTCCTTTCCTCCCTCTTTTTACTACACCTTTATTTATTGTGGCATGATGTAACTTTAACAACCAGGATGGCTTTCCTGTTTTATTTGTTTGTTTTTTTTTTTAAAAAGGATTTAAAAAAAAAAAAAAAAAAAAAAAAAAGAGAGAGAGAAAACAGACTAAAAAGCTTTGCCACCTCTGCTAGCATTGAATTCCAATATCCCGTCACAACACCACACAAGTGCTTAATTGACCTCTATTTAATTGTTGTAAATATAAATGTAGTATTTTTTTGACAGAGACGAACACTAAAAAGACTGGTCATGTAGATAGGCGTGTGTATAGTTGCTCTGTACAACCGTGGAGACAAACGGAGAGAAAGACAGGCGTGGAGGAGGAGTGACGGGGCAGTAAATTCACTTCCTAGTTCCCCGATCCTGTGACGAGGGTCCGGAAGCAAAGACCCCCGCAGTCTCCTCAGGTGGACAGCTTTAGCAATCTGATATTACTCTAATAATCTGGAGCTCAGGATTGAACTGAGCAAACACAGGAAGCAGCGCTGATTGGTCATTTTCATGTTGCATCTGTCACCTGCGACACTTCCTGCTCGTTTGCACCATAGCGACAGTCGTCGGGGCAACGGCCGTTACAAATACTGCTCATTTAAGTTTATTTCTTTTGTTTTGACATCCTCCCTTTGATTTTTTTTAACGCTGTTTTAATCAAAAAGCTTTTTGTTATTTTGCTATTTTTTTTATTTTTTATCGAACCACTGGTGTTACAAATTTGCACAGAGAAAAAGGTATTTGATAAACAAATGTGATGTCATTATAATATATGACCGTGTGTGTATGCACAGTATGTGTGTGTGTGTATGTGTGTGTGTGTAGACGTAGAATATGCACATACAAGTGCGTCATGTACAGATCTGGTCTTAAACACGTGACAGTTGTGTTTCCGCCCGAGGCCACTTGAAAAGAGCACCAACAGATATTAAAAACCAATAAAAAAAAAAGCTGAATTTACACAGAAGGACACATCATTTATATTTATTCAGTAGACCTGGGATATATATTCACCGTAAGCCATCATTTCTAGCATTGAATTGAACTGTGGAATTCCACAGGGGTAGAGTTTGCCCCATATAAAAGTGCAAGGAGCTGTTCTATTAAAACAATTACATACAATGGTTTAATATATTTCACTATGAATAATCTGGAACAGTTTGAATAATGAGTGGCAGAAAACCCTTCCCATATGATACTCCAAAGAGGATAAGACAAACGCTACAAATTGTTTTAAAATTCTGCTTGAAACAGATCTATCAAGCATGGACACATTAACTGTACAGAGTAAAATAAAGAGCTAAAGGCCAGAGCCTAGCACTAGCCTCTACTTGGCAGGAAATTGAACTTCTGTGTAAGTCCAAATGTTGTGTTCCTTTTAGTCATATTTGGAGAAGTTTTTAACTTTGGCCTTCATTGCTGTGACTTTTTTAAAGGCCGGCATCTGTATAAGAGATCACTACATGCATGTAGATGTGCACTCTGTGGTGTGTAGGAGAGTCTACATGTGGCTGTACACTACCAGTCTTTACAAGCTGTGACACTAGAGGTTGCTTCAGAGGAACTCACTAACTGAGACAACATCGCTAAACCTGAGATCTTAAAGAGCTGAAACGTTTGGATTCATCTTTCAAGTGCGTCACTTTCTAGGAGTCAGTTTCTCATTCATTTCTTCATTTTCTCCATAGAAACACAGGTATAAGCTTATAAGTAAACCAACCAGCTACCAAATATACAGTATCTATCCAAACAAAAACAACATGTGTAAAATAAAATTAAAAGTTACTGAACTGCTAACATCAAAGCTGAAATCCAATTGACAAAATGGCAACGGCAACAATTACAAAGTTTTAAAATGTTCTACCTACGGAGTAAATGTAAGATTTATTAATGGAGGACAACATTTCAGCTCTTTTTAGATGTGTCACTGAATGTTACTAAGGTGGTTTTAAAAGAGACACGTCGCCATGTTGGGGGACAATTTAAGAAAAGAATGTAAAATCTTTTTGTAAAAGCTTTCCTTCCACTGCTCAGAAAGTCATAATCTCAAACTTTTTTTTGTCACTTTACCAACATGGCAGCATGTCCCTCCTCCAAACGTTAATTGACAAGATTCACACCCTACACACTATTTTACTATGCTTTCATTGGGTTTAAACAGATCCTCTCACTGGATTCCAGCTCCTGCTGCTTTATTGCACTGTTGTGGCGAAGTAGCTAAAACAAGGATAGTCTAGTGAAGTGTATAGAGCTTGAATCCACTGTGAGGATATCAATTATTTGTGTACTTTCTTTTTTTTTGTATTGCCTGTGCACACTTTTCTTGTATAAAATGCCCACAGTGTTGCTTTGCACCTAGAAAACAAATGTCAGAAATATGAATCATATAAGACTTGAAGATAGCACACTTAATTGCCATGTATTGAGTTTGGAGTGGAAAATGTATTCCCTGATGTTGTGCCCTTCGTAGAACTCACTACCCCAGATGAGCGACTTAGCCACGATTGTGCTAAAATATGTGCTTCTAGCCAACACCCATTAATAGAAACGTGTCATAGATTGAGTGCTGCAACCCAGTTTTATTCACAGTCAGATTATTTAACAAAACTATTTTCTTATTCTTCTTTTTATAATTTGTTCATTCAGTGTCAAAAACATGGGAGTACTACCCAGCATACTCAATAGGCTCGCATTGACATTGCCAATCATTAATTAATCAATTTTCATATTTATGCTCAATTCAGTTGATTTGATTGATGCCTTTCTTCCTCACCGGTTCATCATAGTTTTTGGGAAAAAATGTATCACACATTCATTTACATTAGGGATCGGTTGATGTCAAACATATATTTTACATTTTTAAATGTAATGCCAAAATATGTTGAAATGAACATTTTTATGGCCAAGTTTAGATAGTCTACCTCATATGTCCTAGATAGAAAAAAAAATAAAAATATATATATATATGTCTGATTCAAAAAGACAGCCATCCAGAGTATAAAGTTAATGGTAAACAAAACATCTTCTCTAAAACTCTTATTAAAATATCTTTGTTCTCTCAGTTGACGTATGTAAATGATCAGAAGATGAGAAATTAATACAATTTACTAAAATGCACACAAGACAAAATGAATGAGAGATTCCACTGAAAACGACTTACAGCTTCTTTTTTAAGGTTTTCTCTCTTTCCTGAAATATCCAATTCCTTTTTAATTATAATATCTCAAGCCTAAGTTAAAACTCATCCTGTATCATACAGTAGCTGTGGGATTGAATGATGCTGCCGTGGCTTCTGATTTTGCTGTCATAGACATAAGCTTAATCTATGTATATTCCCCTGAAGCAGATGCCAACATCCATTCCATTGTGCTGAACTGTTAAAAAGACAGTTTTGTTTTATGAGCTCAACTACTCCTGGGTCAAATGATGTGGGAAAGTAATTTAAAGGGATTGTTTAAAGATGATGTAGACACGTGATATGTTCATGTCTTGAATGTTAATGAAAGATAAGTAAATTGGCATTTGGTTATTTATGGCTCTCATAGTGTCCGTGTGGTAAACCCCATCTATCTGGTGCTCCGAGCAGATTAAAGTAAACACAGATGAGTTATTTGCAAAAGCTGTTTGATCCTCCCAATATAAAACACAACACAGTAAGCCTCCTCTGTTCTGTCGCTTTTACATCACCTTTGTCTTTTGTTTTCATAATGCAATGCACACGTTATAAAATGTATATAGTGTAAAATAAAAATGGGTTTGTTTTACATACTGTATAATTGCCTATATTTTGTTTCAGAAGTGTAACAGATTTATGAGATGACAGGTTAACACATTAAAAAGAAGGAACTCAAAACATTTGGGGTCTTGTGCTGTTTATTTTTGACGGACAGAAGAGTTTAAGACAAGTCGACACGTCACAGTGGGAAAAGCACAAATTTAGAAGTTCATGATGGCTGAATCATGGTTAGCTGCTTTGCTTTCAGGGTTTTGTACATTCTGGCTCATTGTCACACTCACTGTCATGGCTAACTGGGACACTTGAATTGAACAGATATTACATACATATTATTAGTAACACGTTTGCTTTTGTCTACTAAAAAGGGTGTTTTTCTCTAAGAGCACTAGTCCACCAGGTAAAAAAGTGATGCTTTTATTTAGAGCTGTTTAATTACTGATCTTCATTTTAGAGCTAAAAAGGGCCAATTCCAAAATAAACATACACAATTGCATTGATGTGTACCTGATTCCAGGTCCAATTTATATCAGTTGCAAAGCTGCATTTCCAGGTCAACCTGCACCATCTATAGGCAAGAAAACTAATTCATGGCAATTTTTTCTGTAGTTGAGGCTTCATAAGTTACATTTTAAGCATGCATGATGATTATTTCTTCAAACAGTGATACTTACTGTAAGCTCCCTTCTCTAATGGTCAAGGAAAGAGCCTATTGTGCACAAGTTCATATCTTAAGAAAGTATAATAATAAAAAAAGAATAATTCAAAAGCAGATTTTTGGTGCTTTATAACCACAAGCTAATTTTGTTTTACTGTTGAATATTTAATATCAACTAAAGGATAGTGTGACACGATAATGTTCCCTCTTTCTTTTATTTGAGCTAACAGATTCTTGCTTGCAAGTGGCAGAAGTTGGCACTTCTAACAAGGACCAAACAGCTGGTCCTTGTGAAGAATCTGCAGCCTGCTGAATGTGAGTGAGTGATTGAGTGTTTAAAATGATTTAAATGTTTTGTAAGTGGGGGTTAAAAAAAACCTACAGAATCAAATTAAGTGTTAACGGTGAAAGACTGGAACTTTTAATCAATTCATCTGCTGATACCTAGAATAATAGCCTATTTATAACAACATGTATGTCCAAGTTAAGTCCATTTTAAAAGGAAAAGGAACCAGCTGAGCAACATAATGCATTTTCAGTGTGGACCTTTTATTGAACAATTTCAGGTAGACATTTGTACTGAAGAAATAGGTGTCAGAGCCGGTTAAGGGGTGAAATAGTCAAATTTAGGAATAGCAATCATATTTAGAGTGCTATTCTCCCACAATGACAGATAAATGGGGAACCATCTGTCAAATCAAACTTTAAACACTTCAAAAGAGGCTCTATATTAGGTTTGCACAGATTTGAAAGTTGGGGTAGAAATGATACACCTTGGGGAAAAAAGGGGAAAAAAAGGAGTTTGTTCTCTGAAAATTTGGAAAACTGAAGGTAGAGCAGAGCTATTTACAGTATAGGGATGGATTGTGTCAAACTATGCCCTCTAGTGGACACATTTGTGACCACATCTTCATTAACAAAAAGTCTAATTTGGTCTGCATAGTCACATTTAATCTAAACTGACTCAAAACACATGTAATCTAAGGACCTTATCCTCCTGTGTCATCTTGGTGTGGGCAAGCATTACTATACTCGTACTATTACAAAGACTAAAACCTTCATTACTGTTTTGTTGATAAATGGCGTCCACAGCAATGTCAAATGCTTTCCCTCAGTATAAAGGCCAGGGGCAGGATTTTGTCTTTCAAATAAAACTTACATTTATATTTGGAAATGATAAAAGGAAAAGTTGCTTAGCTAAATGGCTTACACATGTACAGCATTTATATAGCAGTTGTAAATGTAAAACAACCTCAGTTTGTATCTTAAACTTGTATGTATTACACTTTCTAATTGATCAGTCTGTGTGTGATAGAGTGGTGTTCATACAGCTGTGCCACGGTTTATCTCCAGCTGTACCAGTTTGGGATTTTTCCCCGGTGTCTCGTGTTCACCGTTGTTTTGGTTTTCTGGTGTTTTCTCACCTCCCTTCTCTTTCTTCTCATCACTGCTCCTGTTGGAAAGAAAGCACATAGGTCAGTTTGATTCCTTCACGTCAGAGTGTCCATGTACCTCCCTCTTTTCACAATCACTCAAAACAGCTACAGTATCAAGCCATTCCTGTGCTCATTTCCATTCTTACTTCTTCTTGAAGAGTTTCTTGAACGAGCTCCTGAAGCCTCCTTTGTCCTGCTTCCGACTCCTCTCGCTGAATGGGGTGTGGTTATTCTCCTCTGTCCCGCCTCTCCATTTTGACTCATCCCCCCATGATTGGAACCCGGAATCCTGGTGGGGTTAAACACAACAATAGATTTATTTCAATTATGGTTTGATTACATTTGGTACCATTCATTCTGTGCTCAATGTTCAACTGACAGACGGACAGCTTTCAGGTAAAGACATATTGATTTGTTGCCATATTTGCTGAAACCCACAATGCTGAGCAGCCCATGAAGATCATCACTGTGCTTGTTGATATCCACTCTGTTCCCCAAGGGGCTGTGGACCTTACGGGATGGGGTGGGACACCCCTTGCTGCCCTTACTGCCCTGGCGCTCCAGCTTGGCATGGCTGCCCAGTCCCAACCTTTTGGGGTGGTCTGATAGAGGACCACCATCCAGACCACTCACTGTGTTGTCCATCTGCAGACCGTTCAGTGACTAGACAGCAGAGAAAAGATACTTGATTTTTACACATTTAAGAATCATTTTACTGTAGAATCTTTATCTCTACGTACATATAAGCACATACATGCTCACCTTGCTTTTACGCTGGCTGGCCTGAAGAGGACGATGCTGATTGCGGCGCATCATTACAGCTTCATCTGGAGATACACATCCTCGCTTGGGCAGTTTGTAACCATTCCCATGGCTTCCACCATTGCCAAAGACATCTCGGGTTGTTGACACATTGGCTGCCATTGCGTGATGTGATGCTGAAGGGGCTTTGGGGCACCTCACAAAAGCAATGTCAATAGAGGAATCTGAAGAGGCAGAGGAACAGCGGTCGAACATGGAGACATCATGAAAGGAACTTCTGTCCTCTTCATAGAGGCTCTCCATCCCTGGAGGGTCTGGAGGGAGAAGGAACTCTCCAAGGGCATCGGCCAAAGCGGAGCCTGGTTGAACCTGACGGACGTCTGCAGGTCTGGAGGGCAGATGATTCTGGCATGACATGGACCTCTCAGATGCTTCACTCTTTGGGATACTGCCAAGACCTGAAAGCCAAAGGTTGGTTCACTGGTTGACCGATGGGGCAATTGCCCCAAAACATGGGTTAGGGTTAAGAGTTGCATATCGGTTTCTGCCAAATCCGTATATTGGGATACATAAAGCGACATGAAAAACCTAAACAAAATAATTACAAACAGGTCTACAAAGACCAGGGTGCCAAGATGCTGAGTGTACCCTGTCTTGTTGACCCAAGACATTGAGGCCTGTGTCTTGGACTTAAGGGATTGATGGATTTTAGTCAGCATTTGCCAGAAAATGTTTGATTTCACATGGGGTTAGACTTTGGCATAAGACTTTTTAAAAGTCTACTCTTCTCCTATTTCTTGTCACTGGGCAACACGATGTAATGCCTTGGCAGGTCTTTCATTACCAGGGTAGACCAGGGTTAAACCCCTGTGTTGGCAAGCAGTCACCCTGTTGTGTTTTTAAGCAAGAGACGTAATTTATACCAACTCCAGGTATGCTACTTAAAAGGTTCAGTATGCTTGAGAAGAAGTGTTGTCTGAACATGTCTAAAGGTATGTGTTTATGCCTGTCCCAAATGGCCATATTTGGTTGATAGACGAAAAACCTGTAGTCATAGAGAGACACAATAAATCAGCTCCTTGAAGTGGGCATGTGTGTTCGATTGTGAGTTTCACAGTGATAAAAAAGATATGTGTCAGAAGCTGACAATCTGACAAGCACTTAATTTGAATCACAAGCCTACCAAATAAAACACCCAGCATGCCTGGAAAAATTATAATTAGAAGTTTCTGTGACTACAGACCTGTTGGTTTGTGGCTCCGTGAGTCCAGCTCGGGGCTGAAGAAGTGGATCTGGGAGGGCCACTCTGTGTCGTAACAATGAGTTTCGGGTTCCTGGTCGCGATCCCAATCCTGGAAATGATGAGACTGGATCTGCTCCAGGAGACGCTGCTTGCTCCGCTTCACCTGGTTGACATGTTCTCTTTGAGGAATAGATGATTCATATAAGAGGATTCATCAACCTTTTTAACAGCAAAACACTGATAAACCCACTGTATGTTACCTGCCTAGCAACAAATAGGAAGGTAGTTAAGAATGTAAAAATACTCACAATGTGGCACTGTTGCAAGGGTACGGTGAGCCAATGTTGTTAGCTGGAATCCCACTTTCTACTGTCTTTAACAGCTGTTTCATGGTAGACCTGCAGTGCAGATCCCCTTATTTTGTTAGGTTCAAACAGTGGGAATATGTCTTGTTTAACCTCTTACCTTTAAGCATGTTTGCTATTTTTTTGTAGAGTGGTAACTGACCTCTTCACCTCATTGCGGTTGTGCAGCAGAAGCTCCTGGTTGTGCTGGAGGAGGTGGTGGTACTGAGCCGTGAAGGACCTGAACTGCTGGATGCACACCAGCAGCAGGTAGTAGTCTGGGTGCTCTGCGTGTGTCTGCCTTAGCAGCCTCTGCACAAACACAGATATACAACTTACTTATTTATGTTCACACATCTTTGAGCAGAAGTTGTCTTCAGATTCATCAGCATCAATGAGATATTAAATAGTCATAGTTTTCTGTTTCCACTCCATGATCATGTTTCTATCTTCATGCATTAATATTTGTTGTTCAATTAACTTTTTCAATATAAAGTGCGTGGCGTTTTCGTTACATGTATGACATGTGCTTTATAATGTTTGAGTTTAAATTGACAGTGTATGGCATTTTAAAGTGTGCCTTAACCCAACCTGTAGCAGGAGCAGGTACTCAGGGATCCTCTGAACTGGCTGAAGGAGCAGAGTGTGGAGGGAGGGTTTGGATTCATCACCCGTTATTTCACTCTGATAGAAGCACCGTGCAACCAATCAGGATGGAAGAACAAAACCAGTTAGTACAGCAGGTATAAGCAATGTGTCTTTATTCAGCTGTATCTGTAGCTATGGTACACAAACAGGACTTGATATTAACGTTTTGGGTTACCAGCCAAAGTGGCTTCTACATATTTAAGTTAGAGCCACTGAAGCATTTCTGAGTGGTTTTGGAATAACAGGGATGCTGGTGTTGGTATTTTAGGTTTCAACATATTCTGAATTACCATACTGTCATGTAATGCTTTTCATGTCATATCATGGCCTATCACATCACTTCCTGTCCTGATCTCATCATGTCTCCTTTTGTGTTACCTCCAGGAAGGCAGAAGATTTCATTGAGGTGGAGGCAAGCATGGTGACGACTGACAGACATTCTGGAAGCTCCTTCAGGTAGGACACATAAAAGTCCAAGAAGTCACTCTGTAGGAGGACAGAAAGACGAAGTAGAGAGAGATGTTAGGCCATGTCAGGCACCCCCCAAGTAGTTAGGAGAGAGGGGGGGGGGGGGGGCACACCACTCCACTAGGTCTGTGCTGCACTTCCACTGGCCACCCTCCATTTTCCAAGCCAAGAAACCATACCAGCGCAATCTATCATTTTCAGGCCTTCCTCTAATCCACATGAAATATAAGCACATATAACAAACTAAATGAAGGGAATTTTAAGTAAAAAACTATTTAAAAAGGAAACCTATTACAAAAGTCCAATAACTGTATAAAGACATTTGTTTCATGTAATAATATTTTGATAAATTTGTAATTAGGATTCCTTTTCTTTTATTCTTTTTATTTCTTTCCTGCAGTTTTTCTTCCTTAAGCTCTCCAGCTATCAGTGAGCGAGGACCCATAATGCATTGTAAACATGCCTTTATTTTTTCTAAATAGGTAGGTGTTCCTACCAATTACTTCATTTCCTCCCATTCACTCAGAGCCAATTAGCCACACATTGGCTTTAATAGACTCATCAGCTTCAGTGTATTGTGTCTGCTTTTGGCTTTCAGCAGGGGTTTGGCTGCCACTAGCAGCCTCCTAATATAACAAAACAGTTTTTCTTTTTTTATTTTTGATTCTTAAAGTCCACACATCCCTGGAACATTTACATTTTTAAACTTTGTGGCGAATTGAATTCCCAATTTTGTCTGAGAGGAAGTTCCCTCAAATGAAAATGGAAATCCTGTGCACTCAAATGTTTTTTTTTTATAGAAATAACCTTTTTTATATACAAATCGGAACATTACCATCACCATTCAGTGTCGATAGAATACCTGTGTGTGTGTGTGTGTGTGTGTGTGTGTGTGTGTGTGGGGAGGGGGGGGGGGGGGTCAAGTCTTTCAAATAATTGTAATTTTGTCAGCTAAGGATTAGTATCAGTAATTGTGTACAGTGGTAACAAGAATCACTGCTGTTTCTGTACTACATCTGTTCTCCAACTTTCAACATGGCTCTGCTGGAATTTGACATTTCTTTTAATGTTCGTCATGGCTGCCAAAGTGATTCAGATTCATTATAAACAGCCAGTCACAGTCACAAGACCAAGACCCCTCCGCATTAAATAGCCTGGAACAGCACTGTGCATTGTGAGTAGGAGGTCTTTGATTTACAAGCAAATAATCTGGAGGTCCACATCTTTTGTAGATATATCCTACTTTTCTAGAGATTTTCATGTTTGGTTATTGTTGCTGGTTAAACTTTGTGGTCATTTTGGAGGCTGTGGTTTGGGGTAGTTGTGTTGTATCAAATTGCATTATACCAAATGATTCCTTAATATACTTTGTCAACAGTGATTCAATTATTTCAAAAAGAAGTGAACAAGTGCAAAGAAGTGAAGCAATCTGTTGCACAAGCTACTCAGCCTGGACTGTATACAGACATTGGAGCAGCAACCCGAGCTAGCACAAGCATCTTTATGGGCTACTGTCTTGTAAAGCAACTTCATTTTGACCTTACAAATTGTTCAAACAAATGGTGAAAGTTGGTAAAATACACATAAAAATTACTCTCTATATTCAAAATTTGAATTTGTGGTTTACCTCTTTGCTGGTAAGCCTCATAAACACATCTCCCATGATGCCTTGCCACTGGCTCTTGAGCACACGCTCCTGGAGAGTATGGAGGAGCTCAAGGTGCTGCTGGATCAGAAACCTCAGAGTGCTGGGAAACGGACTAAAGACAGCGAGAAAGTGAGAAGAGGGTACACAGAGAAAACTTTCTTTGTTGCAACAACAAAAAACAAGAGAAGGCACAAACTGATAAAATAAGAATGAAACATGTTCTTGTCTTACAGAAAAATGACATGTGAAGCCAACATGTGAAAATGGTTTTAATGCACGTTTTTGTAAAATTTCATTCATTTCTTCGAAATGTGAATATTGTTTCAGCTCCCAGAACCAGCCCATATACGGAAGTAATTGCAAACATCCTTCATGTTTGACCTTTTATGTAATATACTGAACTTTGTGACAATTATTGTGCCATCTTATGTGACAAACATCTGGCAGCAGGTAAATCAGATTAAAACAAATGCAATCCTTAGGACCCAGTTCAGCATTTGCACCTTTTCATTGGCGCTTTTAGTCATTGGGAACACGTGTGCTGAAGCTGAAGCAGTGATTACATTAGCAAGCTGTGTAGAGTCTTTTCTAAAAGAGTATCCTCTCTGTCTCACTGGTGTTTATAACTTGATTTTATTTAATTAGTTTATTTCCTGTTATCCCCTCACTGTAAGCTCTGAAATTAGATTGGTAGCCACTCCTGGAATAGATGTATGAGTGTTGATCTATGTGTGTTTATGTGGATTAGTTAGTTAGTGATAGACAAATATAGAAATCACTGTAATCTGTGATATTTATTAAGTTTATGGCTCACAATATAGAGAGATATTTTCGACATCAGATAAGGTTGGCGATGTCTGGGTCATTCTGCGTTTCCAAAGGTTGTGTGTGCACCTTCTTATATGTACTTATTGTTTAAGTGAGACCTGTCTACAGAGAAAAAGTATTAAATTAGCTCCATTTTTAGTATTGGTTCATTTGAATTAGGTGTGTTTTGGATGTCCAAGTAAGATTTTGAGAAATTGACCCTTTTAGTCAAACTGAATTCGGTTGTCTTTGTGTGTCCGCACTGCAGGCTTACCGTTTGTCTTTGGAGGTGAGAGCTTCTGATCCATTAAAGGAGATGTTGGCCTTCAGTAACAGAGACAGGTGGGACACATAAATTCTCTCTGACTCCAGCAACTCGAGAGCGACTCTCTGTCTCTTATCTGCACACACACACAGACATAATATAAGACTAAAACTATATATTTTGCCATATGTACTTAAACATCTGTTCAAGTCAAGCGAAAAGTTTGACATTTTGGAAAATACACTTCCAGTACACTTCATCTGACTTATATCTGTCCGTTCAATTTGAGGCTGGAGCCAGGAGACAGTTAGCTTAGCTTAGCATAAAGACTGGAAACAAAGGAAAACAGCTAGCCTGGCTCTGTCCAAAGACATAAAAATCCACCTACCAGTGGCTCTAAAGTTAATTAAATAACACATAGCTTGCGTGTTTAATCCGTACAAAAACAAAGTTTAAAAATGACAGTTCGTGCTGTTATGGTTAGGCTACTATTTCTTGAGCGGGTGTAGTGACTTCCTGGAGCCTACTCTAGTTGCCTGGCAAACTTAAGGTGACAAGAAAACTTCAAGAACAAGATATTATGTTAAGTATAAGAATATTAGTGAGCTTTAGATTTCCCCCTGTTTCTAGTATGTATGCTAAGCTAAGCTAACTGGCTGCTGGCTGTAGCCTTACATTTAATGGACACACATGAAAGTGATATTGACCTTCTCGTCTGGTCGCTGGGCGAGACAGCGAGAAAGTGTATTTCCCAAAATGTCAAATTATTTATTTAATGAATGGGCATGTATTGTGTGTGTAGTGGGATTACTGAGCAAACTGTGAGTAGTAGTAGTAGTGACTCGTGGTGGTAAGTGGTAATGGAAGTGCAGTGGTACTATTATCATTAGTTGCATTAACACATATTTCTTACTGTTTTCAGTTTGGCTGTTGGCGGTCTCTGTGTCGTCTCTGCTGTTCTTCCTCTCTCCCCGCGCTGGAGATCGGGGCGGACAACCTCTCTGCTGCTGCTGAGCCTCCTGTTCAGAGGTAGAGGCTGCAACACACACACACACACACACACACACACACACACACACACACATATGCATAAATGTGAGTGAATGGCTTTTATAAATCTGTTGTTTAATTTTCTTCACTTATGCTTCTTCCCTTATAGTTTAGTGGATAGACGTGAATGACATTCACACATAGACTCACTCTGTGTGGATGTGGTGCTCCTCTGTGGTGAGCTACTATTTGGCAGACTGGAAAAGAAGTGTTGAATAACACTGAGGTCTGGCTGGCTGGGAGCCAAGTAAAAGAAGATTAAAAACAACTTATTTAACAAGTTACACATCATAGTTCAGCTCAACCGCACTGTGATGTCATTAGTAGGCATTCTAGAGGTCTACACATACTGTATATACATCATAAACTTAGCACAAAAAGTAAGGAAATTTGTGTTTGGTAGATTATTTCTCTGTCAATAAATCTTATACCGTTGGAAAGCCTGTTTAGTTCCCTTTCAAATGGTGCCCCATTTGTAAGGAACATGCATTTGTGGGATGAGCAGCAGCACTGAGTATGTGGGTTGCGCCCATGAAAAATTCTCTGCCAGTGCCAAACAGCTTATTCTGCCATTGACTTGTTTGGTGTTTGGAGGATTGGATGATTGAAGTTTGAAGAAACAAGACATATTGGCAATTGAACAATGTATTAATTTCTCAAACAGGAGCCTGAGTAGCATGTTGAAGAACCATACACAGCCACAACAGCCTGGCACCTCCTCCTCATGCTGGTCACCAGCCTGGTCACACATTGCTGTGGGATGGCATCCCATTCTTCAACCAGCAGTCCTGACCTCAACCCCATTGAACACTTGTGGGATCAGCTTGGGCTTGCTGTTCGTGCCAGAGTGACTAACACAACCACGTTGGCTGACTTGCGACAAATCATGTCTTGTTTCTTCAAACTTCAATCATCCAATCCACCAAACACCAAACGAGTCAATGGCAGAATAAGCTGATTGGCACTGACAGAGAAGATTTGGCAAAATGTTCATGGGCATAACCCACATACTCAGCTCATCCCACAAATGCATATTCCTTACAAATCGGGCACCATTTGAAAGGGAACTAAACAGGCTTTCCAACGGTATAAGATTTATTGCCAAAAAGCATTGTTACCAAAGAGAAATAATCTACCAAAAACAAATTTCCTTACTTTTTGTGCTAAATTTATATACATCAAAACAGCAGATAAGTGAGAAGAGTGCAATAGTGTGACATTAAATGGGATTCTAATGTATTTTTGTGGATGAAACAAATTTGTGTATATCTACAGTACATCCCTTTTTACGTATGTTCCTATGTTGCCCTACCTTTGTGGAACAGAGATGATATCGTTTTCTGACTGA
The DNA here is from genome assembly GCF_008315115.2 of Sander lucioperca. Classification (NCBI taxonomy): domain Eukaryota; kingdom Metazoa; phylum Chordata; class Actinopteri; order Perciformes; family Percidae; genus Sander; species Sander lucioperca. Next base: position 27,882,564 of record NC_050187.1, read on the forward strand.
AACAGTTCTATCCTCTTCTGCACCTCCCTCTGTCTGCTCGACACATCCTTTATGTGGAGCAATGCCACATTGAGCTCATCCTGCAAGCAGATTATACAAAGGAACTGCATTAGTGTCAAGACTGAAAGTGCCAGTGCTATATTTTACACTGTGTGCTGCCAGGTAGGATTTGGAGGGAAATCTGCTGGGCGCTGAGTGCACGAATAAAGAAGATAGCATTTTTCTTACAGACCAACTAGAGTTAAAGCACTATTACTAAAGCAGCTGGAAAAATCTCTTTCAACACAGAGAACTTCTTAAGTGAAGCCACAGACATAACAAATCGTTAAACAATGTGAGGATTTATGGGAAATGTATTCTAAATGTCACTAAAACTAAAGAAAATAGTTCTGTGCACCATCTGAGGTGTGGTAATCATAGTAAATATGAAACAACATACACATATACACATTTATTACACTGGCATGTGCGTGTATGTTCAACTTTAACAATCTTTCATTATATTCCACATAGCCATCAAAAAGAATACACCATGATGCATCGTGTGAAAGTAAAAAAATTCATGATGTTATGAATGAATCACCCTTTTGTGGGTTTATGAAGTTGGTGTGTTTGTGTCTGTGCAGATAAATGTAATGAACAGGAAATGGTAAATTCCACAGATCCTACAACATAGAAGATGTACATGCCTGTCAGTATTTCTGAAGTAAGTAGTCTGAAAGAGTTGCCTTCCTATCTAATAAATGAAATTAGTTTACAGTTCCAGTCAGATGTTCTGAATTATGTTACAGCGGCCTCTCCATCTCACCAAGAATAGACTCTGTGTATGTGCATGTGTTTTCACTGTGTAGTGGTATCTCAGCACCTTGAAAGTGTTGAGCAAGTTCTTGAGGCCCATGATCTTATCATCCACGTCAGTCTGATAGGCCTGGAGCTTCTCCTCCAGGCCATGGTCCCTCTGACGCAGCTCGTACAGTTCCGTCAAAGCAGCATGGAGCCCCACGCGCAGTTCAGCCACCAGGCCCTGCAGCTGCACCACAAGAAGCAAAGGAATACGTCATGTTTTTAGTGGTGTGTTTTATGTTGTCGAAGTATTTACTTGAGTTATTTTAAATTCCCTTATTTTCTTCATTTGTTTCGTTATTTTAAGGCCACAAGTCTTACAATCCTCTATTCTTATTCTTTATTTTATAAAGGACAACACACATTAATTAACATTTCTGTAAATGTGCCAGTGTTAGCCAGCCGGCTAATTTTCGACTGTAGTCCTTTGGCCAGATGATTTTAGATCAGAGCAACAGGAAACAGCAAGACATCAGTACAGGTTAAACTATACAGACAGAAGTCAACAAGACACCATACAGACAGCTAGAGCAACAAATAATAAGTGCACTATCAGGACTCCACTATGGGATGTTTACTTGTTTACAATGTTTCTGTTTCTCTACATTTATTCCAATATCTTTGTGCTGTTTATATTTCATCAGCTATTTCGATTTTAGTATTCTGCGGGAAGTTGTTTTCAGTGTTTGAGTGCGTTTTGTTCTCTTAACATCCACTTTTCTTTACTGTCTTTTAGGTCTACGAGTCTTGTTTTTCCATTAGTTTCTATCTTATTTTGGTTTTGGTGCATCTTCATTTGGGTCTTTTCAGACTTCTTTTATAGTAGAGAACATTTTCTTTCAGCAGCCTACATTCATCGCTTCATCATCTATGTCTTACATACTTATTCCTGCTTTTTTTAAACAAATGTTTACATCCTTTCTTAATTATATTATTTAAGTAGTGGATTCTTTATCAGCTTCCCCTTTTCTCTGCAGTTTTTCATTCATAGCTGATTGAATTCATTCAGCCGGCATAACTGAATCAGCTCATGGGAACATAACATGGGTTGAAGCAGCTCTCTCTCTCTCGTCCAGTCTTTCCACCTCTCTCTTGCTCGCTCTCTCTTGGTCATGTGAAAGGCATCAGGCAGCACAATGAATAGATCATCTGTCTGTTTGCCTTCTGCTCTCCTTCCTTTCTGATGCTATCAGTAGTCAACATGCTACGTCTTTATACTTTGGGTTGCAGATCTAAAGAGCCATTACAGTATGGATTTCTCATAAATCTTTATATCAATTACAAGTTTAGCTAACGTGGTTGGTTCCTTTGAAGAAGTGAGTAAGAGTGTACACAAATGTAAACGCTACAATGTTTAGAAGTTGACTTTAGTGGCCTCAGTGAGACTCATTCAGAACTCCATTTGAAAACAATATTTCATGTTTTGCAGCTTTTGTGAGTTATGATTAATGTAGAAAAGGTTCAAATGCATAAATGTTTAGTCCTGTGCTCCTGACAGATGGAGGGAAGGCTTGAATGACAAGAGAGTCATGGCAAAGTATTACCAGCCTTCAGTCAAAGTGAGTGGTAGCTTTGTCAACTCTGCTGATTGGTCGATGAAATTGGCCATTCACGTCATTGGCCATGAAAAGGTTTCTAAAGTTGTGTAGAAAAGAAGAGGTATTGATTACCTGAGCAATTTCTATGTTAGCTTCCTCCACATTTTCTTCTTTAACTAAAAGAAAGAAAAGAAAACCCAGTTAGGCACCGGCAGAGGCAACAGTTCACTTTGTGAAAGTGTTGATTGATTCCATCATATGATGACTTCATATTCACAAGTAGGCACACTGAAAAGGCACGAATGAATGACACATCCATACCTTAGATAAGAATGTGTAGAAAATGTAAGTTCACATTACGCTGGCTTGAATGTCATGAGAGAGATGTAAACTTCCACTGTGAACAATACACCTTACTGCTGTCACAGGAAATCCTTATTCATATAATTTAGTTTTGTATTTATTTATCAACACATTCATCAGAATTAAAGAATTATATACTCAGAACAGAGAACACAGTAGGGATGTTTGCAGCATTTTTATCTCACTCCAGTACCATTATCAATGCTTCCCAAAATTAAAATGACACTGATGATTTACCAGAAGCTGCCCTCCTCTAGTTTTCTGCTTGAGTAAAAACCTTTAATTTACTTTAACCTTTGATTTTCCATTAAATCCAACCTGTTGACTCTTACTATACATATTATAAAATGCTGTGTAAAGGCTGCAAAACACTGTTGATGCAATGGACTCTTTTCTTTGAGGTAAATGCATTTATTTAAAAACTTACAATTACAAGCACTTATGCCTTTTAACTCCCAGGAATACCTTTTACAAACTCTTGGTCCATGAGCCTTCTCAATTCTAACATATAGGCCTACATTCAAACAACAACCAAAGACACTGTGAATCATATGAATCATTAGACACAAAATTAAACAGAGTGACTATAAGAGAACGTTGTTCATATCTGTACTAAAAAGTCTCTGTGGTGAAGGGTGTGTGTCTGCATTTGATGTGTTTGAGGTAAAACAATTTGCACCAGGTTTCATGACAAAAAACTTATGCCACAGACGTCAGTAAGGTTTATGACCTGAAACGGCTACACATGCCTTTCCTTCTCAGAAAAGAGATTCATCAAACTACACGCAAGAACAAGCATCATTTATGTCTTTCACTCCTTTAAGTTGATCTTCCTGTGCCTCGGGGTAACTGTCAGTCTTTCCTATTTTCCTTGTAAATGGAACAGCTCCAGGAAGTGTCTTCTGATGAAATCACTGATTAGTCGTTGCAGCAGAACTTTGAAGGACATGTTTACAAATTAATTGGAGTGCTGAAAGAAAGTGCTGCACAAGGAAATTCCTTTTTATGATGGATTTTTCTTTTAAATGCAGTAAAGTTTGGGACAGTTAACTGGTTGTATAAAAGCACAAAGCTTGTGTTTGTTGTGGAAATGTCACAGATCGAGGCTGATGTCAACATTGCAGAGGGTCATCTGAAATACATACTAACATATATTATCATGCATAATTAACGAGGCCCGCAGGCACAATGTACCATATCTGTATTGAGTAACATTTCTTAACTGTGACAGAGCAACAACAAAAAAGAATATACAGGGTCCAACAATGTAGTCTTTCTGTCATAGGGTATGATAAATTTCCTCTGAAAACTTGGCTTAGTTGCTGCAGGCCAGAAAAAGTTGGCGTCAAGATGTCAACATTAAGCTATACTGTCCCAGAGTGACAGGCATAAAGACAAAAGTGGTAACCATTGGCAAACCAAGAGGATGTGCTTCTGTGATCGGAGCACTGATAGGAAAACACATGATGTTAAATTTATTTAAATTAATGTACAAACAACATTAAAACTAATAGTATAATATTATGCCATTATGCTATGGCACATTGTACATGGAATCCAGTAAACGCTATTGTGTGATGGGTTCGGGCACTCTTTAGTCTTTTCAAACACCCTTTTTTTTTGGCTTTTCTCCTGGAATAATGACGTTAAAAGTTTATTACAATATTGAATTATTTCCTACTAAAGCTAAATCAGCCGGGCCAATATTATTGGTCAATATTAGCCTATTGCTAATGTATTATCAGTGGAGTTTTTGTAACTATGAAATATTAATATTGTTATTGGCCCCCAAAATTCAGTGTTGGTCGGGCTCTATTTTTTACTACTTGTTTTGCCAGACTGCTGCTGCTCTTCTGCTCCATCTCTTAAAGTGAAAAGATGTGTTTTATGCTCTTTGCAGATGCAGATGTTATGATAAATAGCCTGGTAGCTTGTTGGATGAGGGACAATTGTTTTTTGTGTCAAAACATCTGCAATCAGATGAATTCTGTTGGGTTGTGGCATCATTCAACCAATGAAGCTTTCTTGGCCCAAACCTGTTGCATTTCAAATAATCCATAGCCATTGAAGAAAAGAAAAAAATGAACTTTTAAATTTCGAACTTTCTTTCTTTGGGCTGTTTTTCGGACAAAACAAACAATTTGAAGACGTCACCTTGGTATCTGAGAAGTTCTGATGTTGACATTTTATAAACTAAACAATGAATTGATTACTGAAAGATAGAATTAACACAGTGGCAGTAAAAAACTGAATTTTTCGTCCAAGTTTTTCAAGTTACAGCTCAAGTATTTTGACACCTGTTTTACCTTCTGACACACCTTCCGTCTGGCCTTCTGTTTCTGTTTTCCCATTCTCCATGCTTATGTATCCTGTCTGGTGTGGTCCAGTCTAGCTCACAGCTGTCCGGTTCTGAAGACTTTATCCAGCTCAAGATGACTTCAGTCCGCTCCTCTTAATTGTTCTTCTCTTCTGAACAACCTTATCCTTTGCTGTGATCACTCACTTTCTCTCTTCCCAAGCATGTGAGTCCTATGATTTCCCTTTCACACAAAAAGGTCCTTGTCTTTAGAGAGTATAGAGCGATAAAAGGGAAAGATCAGGAGGGGAGAGAGAGAGAGAGAGAGAGAGAAATTGTTCATCTGACAGCCACACACTGTCGCTAACTCATTAGATTTAAGGAGGCATGACTGGTTGCATGTATGGTTTACACAGCAGCACTAATCAGAATAAATACAGAACATACAGTTATTGCAGTGGATAAAAGTGAAACTAGCTTGCACTCCCCTGCTGTAGAAGTGGAGGATTTCACAGGAGTCCAGTTTGTAGCTGCAGTGTAGTTTACGTAGATGGATTTGGGAGCATGTGTTGGTAGATGTATCACTAGGACAAGTGAACTTCATGTGTTTTAAAACATGTTTCTTTTTTTCTCTTCCTTTACTAGATTCATTTATTTGACTTGCTCAGGCTGTAACATATTTGTATACCTAAGCTATGTGAGATCACAGGCAGGCAGAGCCACCATGACCAAACATACACAGTGAGTGTTTCTTGGCCATTGGACTCAGTGCAACAAGCTGTAATCTCAACATTCATCACCTTATAATGTTAGTGTGGCGAACATATTAGCAGCAGTTGCCTATTTCCACATATAGCACACACAGAGCAACATCACCATTTGGTGTTGTGTTTACGGCGACTTGATTAATGTAGGTCCAATACTCACTCTCTTTTAGCTCTCTTTGCTCTCATATCTGCACTGGAACCAGCACTGGAATTGTTGTTGGCAGACTGAGCCTATAGAAAATGTGTATTGTATTGGGATATACAATTTGTTTAATATGAAAACAAGTGAAATTAATAATGAATGTGATGTGTTTTATTTCCTATATTTCTAAGCAGATTTTCCATGCTGTATTCTGATTTCCATGCTGTAACCCCCCCACCCCCGACTGATTATTGGTCCCCTCTGTGCCACTCCACTTAAAAAATCCTGGAATCGCCCCTGCTGTCCACATGTGTAAACAGTAAGCATGTGTTAGACTGACAACCAATGTCCCATGGCTGCCAGAAGCCTGTTTGTCTCTACGTCCATGTCGGTACATCACTGTGCTGGAAGCCTATCTGTCTGCTCCTGTCAGTCGGTCTCTCTCGCTTCATATCTAAAGCATGTCTCTGTGTTTCCTCTGTCTTTCTGCATTGGAGAAATTAAACCCTGGAGACAAACAGCTGAGCTGCTCTTCATTTCAACAACAAACCTGTGTTTGAAGGTTACATCATTACCATCATCTGATTCTCTGGTTACATGTGAGTATGAACAAGGAGAATGTACTGTCCATTTTGTCTCTGTACAAAAAAACACAACAAAACTTGTCTGATTTATCAATAATTAAAATGGGGTTTAGAGAAAATGATGATTGTCCTCGCGGCCTAAACGTTCAAAACTGTTATTAAACCTATCTATTATTGTTGTTGTACAATTCTTTTATATTATTCTAACCATCTATAATGCTTTTTATCTTCTGTTTTAACATTTATTACAGCCTAATGTTGTAAGTGTGTATATTGTGTCATCATTTTACAGAGGGTCACAAGTTGCCTTTACCTGTGAAATATGCCTTGATTCATATCTTAACTTACACATGTTTAAATAACATGATGATCATCCTGTAAAGAATTGTTTCTCCACGCCCCTTTTCTACACAGGAACCTCTCCTGTAGTACAGGACCAGTAAGTGTAAGGAATCCGTGGCTGAACAGAGTATGCTGCATCTGTATTTTAAATAAAGGAGAAAGGGGTTGTAAAAACTTAAGCCTGCTACTCCTTTTTGCTATGCAGGTCTCAGCCTGAAGAAACAATACTCCAGTCTGTTATGCAAGGAATCAATTTCTTTGGCCTTTTCTTATGAAGACCATACGTATCATATTTGTTTTTCTAACACAAGGGTTACAGCACAAAATAGGAAAACCTCTGTCAGACAGTCATAATAAGAAAGCGGTTGCGTCCTTGGTTCTTGGTCTGAGTCCAATATAATTAAATAGAAACCAGTAACAATGAGTATCATCAGATGGTAGAAAGGACAGAACTCCTTCCTTTCTTTTTTGACAGCCATATGACAGCGTTTCAGTGTATAACCAATGTGGACAAAATATGACCTTTTATATAATGCAATTTACTATAACTAGACCACAGAGTTTTCTATAAGATAAGTAGGAGCCCCCTGTTATCAGCTGAGAAAAAAAATTGAATCCGTGCACTCAGTTTTGTAAACTGTGCCCACAGATTCACAATCCGTGCCATCGGTTTTGTAAAGGCCATACCACTCGGCAAAATACTATAGCCTACTATAACATATTATATTTGACATTCTCCCTATCCTGCCTGTAAAGGAAACGTTGTTTACTACTCCAGTAAATAGGACGAACTATATGTCCGCTCAGCTCATCAAACCCTTTGGCTCAGTTATGATGATAATAATAATATTTATAATGATAACAATAATCATTTTAATTAAAATACAAATATAGGTAGGCCTATACATCATATTATTTTATGACATAGCCAGCATACATACTAGCCTACATAAATAGGCCTACATCAAGAATTAAAGCACGGTAGAATCGACAACTTTCTGACAGTGTCAACAACAATACAAAACTATTTAGTTTTGCAAAGGTTTTTATTTATAGCACCATAATGTGCAATTTTGGTTTTCATGTGTTTTTGGTCAGGGTACTAAAGTATAACCCATTTTTCGTTTTAAACCAAAAATGAAAAAACGAAAAAACGGGTCGATGTTTCGTTTGGTTTCAAACCAAAAACGGAAAAACCAAACTATGAACTCCGTTTTCTCGTTTTTCCAATGTCCATACAAATTAAAAATTAACTGGAAAACTGCTCGTTTTTCAACTGTTGTTTTTTTGTTATTTATGTTTCCGTTTTAACCCAAGAGCGAGAATACGGGCTCATTTTTATAATGTGCATAATCATTGAAAATCTGATGGAACACAGGTCTCGTTTATAATGTTATTTTGGTCTTACGTGTTAAGTCAAAAGTTGACTAAAACCAATGCGCTCTGGACAGGAAGTAACATTAACGTGTCAAAATAAAAGTATGAGCGCTGTAATAACTGCCAGAAGAACGAGGCACTTTATGAAAACATTGTTTGCCTGTAGCTTGTCAGATTAGGCTAAAGTTAGCTATTTAGGGTTATATAAAGTATTTCATTATTTAATAATAATTTTAAAATCACATGGAATCTATATTCATCTATTATTAGCCTATGTGTGGCAGTTATTGACTAGTTACTCTAATCTTACACCAGCCAGTAAAAAGGCATCTAACACTCTTTCAACCAAATTAACCAAAAATAACATGCATTGTTCCCTTTCATGCTCTTCGCAAGTAAATTAATATTCACAACTTTCATAAAATTTGGGGTGTTTTATTCAATTTTATAGCAGTTACGGTCTTCCCGGGCAAATTTTGACCTGGTAGTGCAACAGGGCACTATTGAGCTTTACAGAAGATAAACACACAGGACCTGTGCATATTTACAAGTATGTGCATGCACACAGACACACACACACACACACACACACACACACACACACACACACACACACACACACACACACACACACACACACACAAACACACACACACACACACACACACACACATAAACACACACACACACACACACACACACACACACACACACACATACACAGACAGACAGACAGACAGACAGAATGACACACACACACATAAACACACACATACACAGACAGACAGAAAGACACACACACACACACACACACACACACACACACACACACATACATACACAGACAGACAGACAGACAGACAGAATGACACACACACACATAAACACACACATACACAGACAGACAGAAAGACACACACACACACACACACATACACAGACAGACAGACAGACAGAAAGACACACACCCACATAAACACACACATACACAGACAGACAGAAAGACACACACACACACACACACACACACACACACACACACACACACACACACACACACAAACACATAAACACACACATACACAGACAGACAGACAAACAGACAGAAAGACACACACACACACACACACACACACACACACACACATACATACATACACAGACAGACAGACAGACAGAAAGACACACACCCACATAAACACACACATACACAGACAGACAGAAAGACACACACACACACACACACACACACACACACACACACACATAAACACATAAACACACACATACACAGACAGACAGACAGACAGACAGACAGAAAGACACACACACACACACACGCTTACCAAGAGCCTGGGTCTGTCCGAGGTTTCTTCCTAAAAGAAACTAAATGAAAAGGCTTCTTTTTATTGCAACTCTGCAGAATATTCATGGTTAACCAACTTAACTGCCATTAATTTGAGCGTGATGAAAAACTCTTGCAGATACAACTGGCCACATTGCAAACCTCTCATCATATTAGTGAGGAAGCTGCCATGTTGCTTCTCTCATCCTGGTCTCCTCAGGCCCTGCAGACTGGACCACACTTGTGGTTTACTGCTAGAATATTACAGTAGGCCACTTTTCTGATTCAGATTTACCACTTGAATCTACAGCACATATATGATAAACATGCACCAGCCTTTGTGAAAGTGTATGTTCTGAGAGAGAGAGAGAGAGAGAGAGAGAGAGAGAGAGAGAGAGAGAGATCTCGGTTGTAACATTAAACGTTTGCATGATTCTGTGCCATCTGCTGCTGCTCCAACAATACAACGGCAGTAAATATTTATATTACTTACCAAGGTTCCAACCCAGTACCTTCTTGCTGTGAGACCACAGTGCTTACCATTGACCATTCCTTATTGTAATTCAACCACACAATACCTATCATGTATTATATTTTATTATCCAATATTGGCCAGCTACTGTTTCAAGGGCTTAGTATGAGCAGTGAACATCTAATGAGCTGGGTGATCCAGGCACAGGCCCAGCAGTGAGGAGGTCTACCATGCTCACCATGAACTCTGGTCCAGTCTTCAGGGCCTGAGGAGACCAAACCAGAATGAGAGAGTCTCCAGTACACATTAACTTGTTAATTTATGTTCTTCATCACATTGACATGTTCATTGGCAGCTAATGTGGTCAACCATGTCACATACAATATTCTGCAGAGCAATTAAAAAAAAGCCCTTATATTTTCTGGCTGTTTTTACTGGCTGGAGTAGATTAGAGTAAAAGTAGTCAATAACGCCACACATAATGTAGGGGAATACAGATTTTATTTAAAATGCGATTTAAAACTTATTATAATCCTATTTCTATTTTAAAACAATATCCATTCTTACTCCCTGTGTGGCTATTAATGAATGTTGCTCAATTAAATACTTTATATAACCCTAAATAATTAACTGTAGCTTAATCTGACAAGCTACAGGCAAAAGCTAAAGTACATTGTTCTTCTGGCAATTACAGCTCTCATACTTTTATTTTGACACGTTAATGTGACTTCCTGTCCAGAGCGCATTGGTTTTAGTCAACTTTTGACTTAACACGTAAGACCAAAATAACGTTATAAACGAGACCTGTGTTCCATTGATTTTCAATGATTATGCACATTATAAAAATGAGCCCGTATTCTCGCTCTTGGGTTAAAACGGAAACATAAATAACAAAAAAACAACAGTTGAAAAACGAGCAGGTCCGTGTACGTTTTTTCGTTTGAACCACAAAACAAAATAAGGAGAAACCACCTGTTTTTCGTTTGTCGTTTCAAACCAAAAACAAAGAAACTGTAAAAAAAAAAAAAAAAAAGAGCCGTTCTCCCGTTTTTGGTTTCTGAATCCAAAAACGAAAAACGACTAAACCAAATTCAAATAACGGTCCGATTTTGGTTTTTTTAATTCCTTTTTTCATTTCTCCGTTTGAATATCTACATTAAAGGAAAGACAGGTTGGCCAAGTGACCCGGAAGTAATAGTAAATATGGCCTATAAAAATAAAAGCCAAGCTGTTAGAACGGTCATAATATGCAGCACTAACGTTATACCAGAGTAACGTTAGAAGAAAAAAATCAATCAATAAATAGGCTTATATAAACCTGGACCGGAAGAAATCTGTTAGCAACAGTAGTTTATTACAGTGATTTAATATCGTGCCTATCCACGTATACATCACCAGTCACGTTTAATGAGCGCATTGTTTGGTTCAATCCAGTTGGTAATAGTTAACCTAAGAACTTATTGTGTGTGCAGAGTTGTTACTGTTAGCACTATATTATATAATTAAATGAATATTTAATGTGGTTTCCACCGTAATGTTCCCCCTTTCTACCAGCAGGTGGCAGTATTTAAATGACTGACTGTATGGTGTCTTTGGTAACTGTTTTAAATCAAGATTACTGATACAGATGTATTTATTGTTGTTCATTTCATTTGGTTTTTGATTTTGATTTTATTTAAAATCAAATTAATGTTAATCAGTGGAGCAGTGCTGAGGATGAACTAGAGTTTAAGAGTCTGATAGCTTGGGGGAAAAGCTGCTCTGCAGTCTGGTGGTGCGGCAGCAGAAACTTCTATATCTCTTCCCAGAAGGCAGCAGGGTGAACAGGCTGTGGCTGGGTGGGTACTGTCCTTTAGTATCCTTTGGGCTCTGCATAGGCACCTCACCTCACCTCACCGACATCACTGATGCTCGGGAGATGGGTACCAATGATCTTCTGAGCAGTTTTAATCTCCCGCTGCAGAGCCCTCCGGTCCTGGGCCGTGCACATCCCATACCAGTTTGTGATGTTTCCAGTCAGGTGATCACCACATCATCAACACATTTGCTGATGTAAGATGTCACACTGATGATGTATAATCCTCAAGGCTCTCCTGGGTGGTGACCTCATCTGTCCACACTTTGACTGTCCTTACTTATGATCAGACTTGCAGCACTGTCTTTATATTTCATGAAAGCTTAAATGTTAACATAAAAATGTTTTAGAATGGCATAAAATTAAGAAATGAGAATGTGTCTGTACACCTATGTGTCTTAAGCAGCATAAGCAATCAACATTTGTTTGCTTTCACTCCCTCTGACTGCAGCTCAGTATATCATTTGGACTGTGCAATGACAGATATCGTAGCAATAGATGATGGAGAAGTGAACTGTGCATCACTGCATGAACTTTATCTGAAAAATGTGTGTATGTAAAAGTAAAAATACAATTCCATAAATGATATTCCATAAATATTATCCAAACTTTAGGAGGTGTTCTCTGTAGTGTGGTCCTGTAGCAATACATAATGATGGCAGTTGTTAAGTGTAAACAATTTTTGTATATTTGCAGTAAATTACAGGTAGCACGGTTGCCAGTAAGTTACTGTAAATCGATTTTACAGCAAACTACTGCAGCTGTACTGTAATGCAATTTACATTATATATAACAATACTGTAAAAGCACAAACAGTATTTTACTATATTTTTATGGTATTTTGTAATTTGATGCTATTGTACTGTAATATGTAGTTTTATTAATATTGATACATTACTGTTAATTATTACTATATTATTGATCATTACTATTATAAATAATATTATATAATAATCTCCAGCTACTAATATTGTACTACTAATAAGGTATACTTCAGAATAACAAATACAAATCAAAAGGCAATCCAAACATTGTTCTTAATTTAAAAAATAATTTTATTTAAACATTTTTAAAATTTTCAACATTTTCCTGTCTTCGATGACATTCACATTTTTCCTGCAAGTTCAGCCCAGAGAGCTGCAGCAACTTTCAGTCAAATGTGATAGTGTTGATATCCTTCAACATGTTTTCACAAAGAGCAGCAGCAGGCAGCTGCAAATGTTTCACTGCTGTCCAGCTCTCATGATGAAAATTCCCTCAATAGATCCATCTGAAATCATACACATATATTATTACTATTGTGTTGCACAAATGGAAGGAACTGACTGGATTCCATTATAAAGGGATTGTATTTTACTTACCATCATAATGAGGGTGGGGGTGTCTGTCTGGTCATCTGATGTGCCTCAATGTCTGCTTGGGTTGCAGTGACCTGCATCATGATAAAACAACATTAAGCAAAGAGTTGTTACAGTGTCCCAGGAAACATTAGTAGACTATAGTGATGAATGTGGGTTCTCTTTGGATGTCATTATTGGTTATGAGACAATGGGTACTGATGTTTGTTACCTGACAAAAAATACCTTGTCTTAATAAGTTAGTTATTCTGCTACCGTTAAATTCGGCGTCATGTTTGACTCTGTAGAACTCCGATTTAATGAATCAGTAATAATAAAAATGTGTAAACTGCGACGTTAAGCAGACGAACATTAACGTTACCTGGGAAACATCATTAATCTCTTTACATGGAGTTAAAGTTAAAACCAAATTATGTTAAATCATGATCGCCGAAATAGTTAGTGAATGTTTATGAGTCGTAAGAAAACATAAATGATCTTTAAGAAGGAGTAGATGTTTACTGGTAAAGCTCGGCTCTGTTTAATGTAATGATATATTAATGGACGTTTGCCTCAGACAGTGAACGAGTTGAAGATTTTATTTGTTTTTCTAAACTTGTCAAATCAGGACTAAATTATCCCAGAGAGTCTGAGGAGTCTTAAAAACACAGTTTGAGATTTGTGAAAGCTTTATTCTATTTGTGAAAATGCAATAAAGGGAGATTTTAATGTATTTTTCACATATAGACTACATTGGACCAGGTCCAGATCCAAAACCACAATACTTAAGACTTGTCAAATCAGGACTAAATTATCCCAGAGAGGCTAAATAAACTGTTTTATTTTATTGCCACAGCATGGCCTTTGCTAATTGACATTCAACGTACAAGTCCACGTCTCTCCATGTCATTTCTTATATCCATGAGCAGGTCTTCCTTCTCACTTCAAAAGAAAAGTAGAAAAAGTTATTTTTACCTTTTGGAAATCAATCCAAATATCGTCATAGATTTGCCAGTGGTTTAATTTACTCTTCAAATCCTTCTCCTTCAACATAAGTGTTGTTTTCTCACCTTTCCTCAGAAAAAGAGGCAGGACTGAGTATTAAGATTTTTTTTAATTCATACTTCATAGGCCATTGTCTCAGGTGAGGAGCAACCCCACTTCTGGGGAACGCTGGGTCCCGATCTTCTTTGATGATGAAACCCAGCTGGACAGGATTGTGAAATACCTGTCAAACTTCCTCGACAGCTGTGACACACTCTCTGATAAAGTGTGCACCATGGTGTCTTCTGACAGGATCAAATACATCCTAAATGTGTTGCTGTCAGAGATAGGTCCACAGTAGTTCCACATTATATTCATGAAGACATTTTTTTCTATGACTTAAAGTGGCTATATGTAACTTTCAGTTTGTGTTAATTCTAGCAGCCACTTTGGACAAAAGTGGTAGTATTTTCACCACACCTGCTGTCGTAAAGGTCTTTTCTTTACGGTGCTGTATTGCCCACTGTAGATTATCAAGTTTGCGTTACCGTGTTTACACAAGTACAGGGGAAGACCTGCTCATGGATATAATAAATGACATGGAGAGAGTGAGTTAATTCTTGTCCAGTTTTGACAAGTTTAGGTATTGTGGTTTTGGATGTGGACTTGGTCCAATGTGGTCTACATATGCAAAAAAAACAGTAAAATCTCCCTTTATGGCATTTTCACAAATAGAATAAAGCTTTCACAAATCCCAAACTGTGTTTTTAAGACTCCTTAGCCTCTCTGGGATAATGTAGTCCAGATTTGACAAGTCTAGGTGGATCTAGACCTAGTCTAATGTGGTTTATATGTGAAAAAAAACTTATTGTGTTCTCATAAAGACAATAAAGCTTTCACAAATCTAAAAGTGTGTTTTAGACATAATTATAAATTTACCTTAATGACTAACACTCATTCAATACAGTAAGAGGTTAAAAAAACAGTTTTAAGTTCCCCTTAACTGCCAAATCAGAAGCTGCGAATCGGATGCCAACTTCAGCGTTGTGGCTGCACTAGCGTCACCAGAAGGGAGAGATGAGGAGGAGAGGGAAAGCAAAAGACAAGCAGGGAGACAGAGGCCAAAAAGAGATGTTGAATAGATTATTTGCTATATTAGAGATTGCCATTCAAAAAATAAATGCATTAAATTAACTAGTTTGTCTGTGTCTTTTAAGTTTTTGGGTGTGTATATAATATAAACTGTTTTTCAATGTTTATTTTTCCATCAAATTATGACCTGGACACAGGAAACTTCTAACTGAGTAATTATATTCAGATGCTACCTGTTTTAATAACTAGTTAGGTATACAAGCTCTAAAAAGACATTAATGAAACATGTATCTTTATTATAACATTTATTCAAACATTACTATATACTGTACACAAGTATATTCAACATGAAGCGGCGATCAGACTCAGCTCCCGATGATGGTGTTGCTTCCGGACTGCAGACAGAAGGAGAAAGATTAGGTTAGTCCAGTAGTTATCCAACCTGTCCTGGTAAGATTAGAATTGTATCACAAGTATATTTAAGCATACTGAAACATGAAGGTACTTCATGTAACTGTGTAGTGGTGTAGTTTCTTCATCATCGTCTTAACTGACAACTGTTGACCATTTAACACACTTACACCTACCTTTACTGTATTAGTGGGTGTTTATCAATGGAGGTATTATGACTTTTCATATGTTGGTTGTAGCCTTGTAGCTTGTGTGTTTACAGTACTATTTACCCTTTCTCACTTGCAGTTTAATGCATATCATACTGCCTGTGGTAGCTCATTAGCTGGTAGCGTTTACCTTGTAGTTGCTGATCATATTTTGCACTGCATTTGTCTGAAAGCTAGAAGCTACTGGACAATGAGCTAATGTTGCATACATGCAGTAAACTACAAGCTAATGTAAACGGTTAGCTACTGCAATTCTCCTTACCGGTAAGTGTTATGACTACTGTACAAACATGAACTCCCACGAGTTTTTAATTTATTGACATGGGATAAATAAGACAAAACGACTATTGCTTACATTAAAGCCTATCGGTGTCGGTAACGTTACCTACCTTTGCACGTTGCGAGCAAAGTTCCTGACAGAATATTCTCCTCCTGCAAGCAGACTGACGCCGATTCACCAACAGCACAGTTCATAGTTCCACATCCATTTCGTCCAGTGTTTTGAAATGAGAAACGGCTAGTCCGTCTGTTAAAAGCATAGACAGTGAGGCACTTTTATTTTTTCACCTCTCCTTCCTGTCAAAAGACAGACAGTGCGTCTGTCCAATCAGGAGGGTCCGTCCTCTACTAGATAGGCCCTACCTTTTCCGGTAGAAGTTAATGCCGTTGTGTTTTGTGATTTGTTGAAGTGTTTTCATATTTGCTGTCGTGTTTTCCTATTTGCCGTCGTGTTTTCATATTTGCTGTCTTGTTTTCATATTTGCTGTCGTGTTTTCATATTTGCCGTCGTGTTTTCATATTTGCCGTCGTGTTTTCCTATTTGCTGTCGTGTTTTCATATTTGCTGTCGTGTTTTCATATTTGCTGTCGTGTTTTCCTATTTGCTGTCGTGTTTTCTTATTTGCCGTTTTGTTTTCATATTTGCTGTTGTGTTTTCATTTTTTCTGTTGTGTTTTCCTATTTGCCATTGTGTTTTATGATTTGTTGTTGCGTTTCTCTAATTGCTGTGGTGATTTGCACTTCAGGGCCACCGTAGATTTCTCCTTATTTTGTTTTGTGGTTCAAACGAAAAAACAAACTATCAAAACGTTTGTATGGACATTGGAAAAACGAGAAAACGGAGCTCATATTTTGGTTTTTCCGTTTTTGGTTTGAAACCAAAAACGAAACATCGACCCGTTTTTTCGTTTTTTCATTTTTGATTTAAAACGAAAAACGGATTATACTTTAGTACCCTGACCGTTTTTGCTAAATTTCCACGGTAAATCCTAAATTAGATCTGCTAGAATGGTCGACATAGTTAGGTTTAGGCATGAGGAGTGGAGATTGGTTAGGGTTAGGGTAAGAATACCAGGGTAAGCCAATCAGAGGCAGAATAAGGCGGGCCACGAGGCACGTACTTTGACGTCGACACTTCCAGCGGATCCGATCTAGTATCTTCCGGTCCGGTGACTCACGTAACGGTAGTTGAGCTCGAGCTCAGCTGACTGAAGACTCCAGTGAAGTTAGCTCAGCTTCCTGCTGCCTTTGATGCTGTTGTTGTTGTTGTTGTTGCTGCTGTTAGGATAGTCTGTGATGCAGTAGACCCAGTTTACCTTTGACTGGAAAATGGAGCGGGGCGAGTCGGACACGGAGGGGGACGATACACCGCTGCTTCACCGAGGAAACGAAGAAAAAGTCCAGAGAGGTTAAACAAAAATATCACCAGCTAACATTAGCTAGCTAACAATGAGGTTGCCCGTAGGCGAGGTTCATTTCGGGTAACATATGTCTTAAAGCCGGGCTGTTTTTCGAAGTTTTATCGGGAAAAGGCCAGGAAAAGCAACGTCCCTTTAACTTAGCTATGCTTCTATAATTTAGTTAGCCTTTTGGCATCTTTACTTAGCGAGGAGACATTAATGATAAAATGAACACCTGCCTATGCACCTATGTAATCTAATATTCTAAAACGCCTAAAAATACCCAAGAGATCGAGATTGATCTGACTATAGTGTAACATAAAATCCAGCATTACGGTAGTAGCGTCACTAACATTGTTATTATTTCAGGGGCGTTGTATTTTATTACAGTAGTGTACAGGAGTTATTGTGTCCAAATGTTTACATTTATCACAACTATCAGCTAACGTTAATTTATTTACAGAAAGCTTTTGTTGCAGGGTGCATGATTCTGGCACCCAAGGTACATCTGAACAAAAAAAGGCTTTCAATGCATTCTCCACACCCATCCTGTGCCTTTGTACACATGCTGACATTTTAATTAGCCACGAGTCACGAGTTTAGGGACATCTGCCCTGAGCTCACGTCTTAAGACAAATCTACTGTTTAAGGTTACATATTAACTATGTCATGTTTTCAGACGTAGATAGTTCAATGAAAATACCAGTGTAAAAGTCATGCAAAGTCTGGATATGATAGCTCTAGTAGCGCTGAGAAACAGCATATCATTGTATAAGAGTGTAATGTTTGCCTTGTTAAAACAAATTATTTTCAAATGTTTTCTGTGTAGGCATGGACCTGCCAGAAAAGGACACTAAAGTTTAATGTGCTAAAGTGCCATTGTCTGCTATATAAAGACTGAGAGAGTAGGTGCTTTCCTGTTTTTAAATGAGCAATATAGTAGCAGTGGTTAACATAATGACATATACAAATTGTTGCAGCTTATGCACAATCCAGAGACTAATTGTACAGCAAAGTTTATAATGGAAAAACAATTTACTATGTCCTTTAATTGGCTGCAGATTAGAATGAGTAAGCAATCTGAAGATACAACTTTTGGCTCTAGGAACATGTGATGGTCTTTTACTTTGGCATTTTCTAAATGATTAATTCAATCGAGAACATTGTAGAGTTATGGAGTCATAGTTTCAGCCCAATATAAATTAGCCTTGATGGGTTATATTCATTGAATAAACAAGCAAAAAAAGTGCAAGAGCAAACATTTCTAAAACGCTACAGATCCATTTTGAGTTTAAAGATAAACATTTCCATGTTTTTTTCTGTATGTCTGGTCTGTATAGTGACAGAATAACTATACTCATGCAAGGACACTCACCTCTAAGAATATTACCTAATACATTTTCCATATTGTTTAATGGATCTGGTAACTACAGCACACATTAAGTATCACCTGCTAAACAGGTCTCATTATTGTTATTTCTGTCTCTCGCTTACCCTGTAGCCCCAGCATGTTGTTCATCGCGCTATGGCCTGGCGCTGCTCTCCTCTTTTGGCTTCTTTGTGGTCTACTCCTTGCGGGTGAACCTCAGTGTGGCCATGGTGGATATGCTTAACAACACCCACCAATCCGACACCAACCACAGCAGCTCAGTGTGTCCTGCTCATGCCAACCCTGCACGGCCCAAACACAACCACACGGTGAGAGCCAGAACGTGGCCGCAACTTAGAAAGACTAATGATGAAAACTGGTTGAACTGTTCCATGGTACGGTGTAATCCCACATAAGAGCCTTTTTCTTGATAAATTAAGTCAATTTTACAAAGTATCAACAATGCCAGTTGAATTTTTGTGCCACTGTATAACTGCATTTGCTGCCTGAAAAGACTTAGAAAGAATTAAATTAATTCCAACTACAAACAGAAAGTAAGTGCCAACTACCACATTCAGTTAGTCATTTCACTCCTCCTTGTGTGTTCCAACACACCAGTACTCACTCCAGATGGCAAACTCTTGTTGGCGGGCTTCAAAATGCGCCCTTGGAAAAACAATGGTTAGTAAAGAAAGCCATGTATTAAGCTGTATTTTTCTACTGTCCATTGAAAAAACCTAAACATGCAAGGATTATGTGAATCAGGAGACCATAGTTGAAATCTGATATTCAGCAGTTTGTCTTGGAAAAAATGAATCAGGGGCAAACAGTATTCTGGGCTGATAAACACATGTAGCTATTTCTATGAGTTTTTCATCTGGAATGACATGGCAACATCAGAAATCCTAATTACAGTGTGTTAAGTGGGCCACTATGCTTAGAAAAAGTCCCAGTTTACTGGAATATGATCTTCAGTGGAAGACTTCAGGGGTTTCAAAAAAGATGAAAAGAGAAACAAAGGAGAGAAAGCATCAAACAGATTCAACAAATACACAGATTGACTAATTAAAGCACATACACATGTACACACAAGCATTGGTATATTCAAACAACCAGGAACACTGTATTTTCCATTCTTCAGTATGGCTTCATACTATTTGACCTAGCTTATTTCCTAATATAATTCTTTTAACTCTTCCCCTGACAGGCCAGTGTATACGACTGGGACTCTAAGACACAGGGCTGGATCCTGGGCTCCTTCTTCTACGGCTACATCCTGACACAGATCCCTGGGGGCTACCTGTCTGGCCGCTTTGGACCCAAGTGGCTGATGGGCTTTGGAATCCTGGGAACTGTAGTTTTTACGCTGCTCACCCCTGTGGCTGCTGACCTGGGTGCAAGCTACCTCATCGCTGTCAGGGTGCTGGAAGGGATAGGAGAGGTAGGTTGTTTAATTCTGACACGAAGACGGGGGGACACCGAAAGTAGAGTTGAAAGGATTTGTTGAAGCCGGTTGTTTGTACCATAAGCATCAGCTGCACGGCATTCAAATATAAAATGTGCCTTATGTGCCTATTAAATCTCTGAGCACCCATAATCAGTGTGTTCTACAGTGTTAAAAAATTTTTTTTTAATAGATTTATAGACACAGACAGCCCAACAAACTAACAGAGATGGTTTGCATGGATAGATACGTGGATAATTGATTGTTCTTGAGGGATTTAGTGCACTCCTGTTGATGTTCTTGTTATGTTTGTCTTCAGGGAGTAACATTCCCTGCAATGTACACTATGTGGGCAGCGTGGGCCCCACCCCTGGAGAGGAGCCGACTGCTCACAATTTCCTACATTGGTAAGACACTTGGACACAATGGGTACAATGTCAACACAAAGAAAAATGTTTGACAAACAGATTAGCCAACAGCAGTGTTGGGTGTAACGCGTACAAGTCGATACAGACATTACATAGTATACACTAACACCGTGTAACGCCGACCTGCTGATGTGCATTCAACCCACGCTGGACTCGTTCATAATGAATCAGCCGTCACTCTGTGAGTAAAGAATCCAGTCTGCAGTGGAGTTCAGACACTTCACTGATAAACCATAGATTGACTTTATGGTCAAGGATAGTTTTTGTATAATTAACTTCAGTCTCTGCCAGAGACGCCTGCTTTTAAAAGTAATGTAAAAGTAACGAGTAAAGTAAAAAGTTACTTTCCATAGGGGGTAACTAATTAAAGTAACAGATTACTTTTTTAAAAAGTAACGAGCAAACACTACTTTTTAAAAGTAACTTCCCCAACACTGGCCAACAGTGAAAAATAATTGCTAATTGCATCCCTAAATGTAGGCACTGTGTGAAACTTTCTCTGATATATCAGTCTCAACCTAACCATGTGTACTTAAGAGGTTGGCATCATCTGTCACATAATCATGCTCTCATCATTCAGTAGTTACACTATATGCATTCAGGCAGCTGTGGGATACATATGTTTGTCTTTTCTCTTCCACCCCAGGAGCCCATCTGGGGACGGTAATATCTCTTCCTCTGTCTGGTGAAATTTGCTTCTACCTGGATTGGACCTATGTCTTCTATGTATTTGGTAATACATTTCCTCCTTACACTTATTCACCACAGTGCTTTTTTAAGCCTTAGACAAGCTGTTTCCAGTGTATGTTCCTTTGTTCCTCTCTGGTCTGTGGAAATGATGATTTAGCAAGTTAAAGAAGAAAATGTGCTCACAATGGAACCACTGCAGACGTATCACTTAATTTACTACTTGCTTTCCTGGGGATCTACTAATGTAGTCTCGCATTGCCAGACCTTCCTCCACAGTGCTGTGGAGGAGGGTCTGGCTAGTCCACACAGCGTTCCCGGATGGGAGAAAAACGGCATTTCCTTAAACCAATCACAATTGTCTTGGGCAGACACAATGACGCTGCCTCTGCAAAATAGCCTCAGGAAGGAACTTGTTTTGGTGGAACATGTGTACGTTCAAAAGTTGTTTTAGTCGTGCAACAGAAAACTCAGATTGGACAGATAGTCTAGCTAGCTGTCTGGATTTACCCTACACAGATCTGAGGAGCAGTTAACCATAGTCCTCATAAATCAAAAGTTTAAAATGCCAACACAAAGGCAGTGGAAGGTTTAGGACATCCGGCCAAAAAAGAGGGACATCCGGCAGAATATCCGGCGGCACCTGAAAACAATTCCGGAAGTGGAACGTCGTCAGTATAGACTAGTTCTAATAGTAACACTATCTCTAAACTAGGGCTGAACGATTTTTGAAAATAATCTAATTGCGATTTTTTCCCCCAAATATTGCGATTCGATTATTTTTTTAAGCTCTTTGTCTTCTGTATTATTCAACAAAGACAAACAATAAATCATTTTATAGTATGAACAACACACAATTACACACTAGACAGTTAAATATAGTATATAGTGTATACACACACACACACACACACACACACGTATTTTTTTTACAGTGCACAGAGAGGAGCTGCCTCCAGCCCCTCCCCCTCGTGAAGTTGCGTGCTGCCGTGTGCATGACACAGAACGTTGCACTTGTTCAGAGAGGCTATCGTTGCGTTAGCTAGTTGCTGGTGTTCTTGCCGTGGGATTAACTGTACTAATAAAACTGTTGAAACACCGCGGCCACGCTGTTGTGAAAGCTCCCCGACCGTTATTAATCAGTCTGATTGTTACCCCTCTCAGTGGCAGCTCCTCCACTCATATCTTTATAACGGAGCTAAACGCTAATCAGAGCTAATCGTTGCCAACCGAGCCTTCAGTTCTGCGTGCCTGTATCCATTAATTGCATGTATGGACTCGAGCCAGAATAAAACCCTTCATTTTATTAAAATGGCTGTAAAAGTTTTAAACTACAACTCAGAGTTGTTTGAATGACAGAAATCAGCTCAAGGTACGGCGTAGCGTTATCGTGCTAGTTGATGCTTTCTCTGTGGAGTGCAGACTGATTTGCTCTTGCGAGTCACGTGAACAAATCGCGTTTTAACATATCGCGATATTATCGCAAATGCAATTAATCGTTCAGCCCTACTCTAAACCCCTGGACTGATGTTAGTGTCAAAAACCGAGGCAGTGTCAGCCAATTTGGCCGGGGCAAATGTCTTATGAATAGCCCCGGATATATATATATATATATATATAATAAAAGCCCCAGAATGGCACATGCAAATTAAGAAGAAAATAATTTTCCAACGCATTCGCAGTTCTTAATTTGTTTTTTTTTGTAGAACTGTAACTTTGTCCAGTTTATTTTTCCGAGGCAAATAGAACGGGCAGCTATGTGCGGTGTGATGTAGAGCAGCGTACAGCCACTTCCCTAAACTTTGTCTCATTCAGAGACCCAAACGGGGCTCTGTGTCTGTCAGAAGGTCTGAGATCTACCTTATCAGCAGAGCAATCACGTAATGCAGAGCAGACTATGGTGCAGGTAGATTATTTTCTGAAATATAGCGACTTTATTCTTGTAACTTTATTTTTCTCAAAATATCACGACTTCTCCAAATCTCAGTGAACACAGATGGGATGAGTTATATTTTGAATGTGCACAAAGTTTTAAACATGAGCAGAAATCTTGCTCAAACTTAACAATATTACAGTCCAGGGGTTTATTAATAAATTAAAATGAAAAATGTATCATTGAGGTGAATAATTGTCGTGCACATTTAAGGAGGTTACTTCCCCAACAAAAGACGCAAAAGAGGAGGGAAGAGTAAATGATGCCAAGGCTACATGTGTGCTGACTCAGAGTTTAGAAAAGTCGATCTAGAGGAGAATAAATAGTTGAAAGCAATACAGAATGCCTGAGAGCCTTACTGCAATATATTCTATTATGTCTTTATATTTGGATTGTAATCTATGTTTCCCTTTACATAAAGATATTTCCAGCGTATTGATTCAGAAAAAGGTAGAAATAGGTGCATAAAAATTCACCAGAATGCAGGAAATGAAGTGTTTAATGCTCAAAAATTTCTTGCTTGAAATTGCTCTGGCTTGCTTGTTTGTGTGTCCAGGCGCTGTTGGCCTGGTGTGGTTTTTCTTGTGGTCCTTTCTCGTCTTTGACAGTCCGAACACCCACCCACGGATATCCGAGCGGGAGAGACTCTACATCACCACCTCACTCAAGAATGAGGTAAGACTATACTATATGCTTTAAAAAAGTAAACAAGGTTTCATAGGCTCAGGGAAAGGTTTTTTCCTTATACCTTATATCACTGGTCTACTGTTGTTGGACATTGTTCCCATAGAGGAAGTCATTATCAGAAATTCCAAAAAGATGGTTTAGTGCAATTTCTCAAAAAAAAAAAAATATACAGACTAGTTATTGTATGAAATGTGGTGGAAATGAAATGTGATGGAAATGTTAGTTTATTGGACTGACATATTGTGACTTGCATTGCTAAAATAGATTTGATTAAAAAAACTATTTTCCTTTGGTGCTTGTTAGGTCCCACATTCAGTGTGTAACAACTAATATACACTCCATGAAAGAGACAAAGTAGAATGTTTAACATAGACTTAAAGGCAAAATAAAACACAGGTTTGTGAGTCCTTTACTTTTTAGAAGATGTAGCTGTTATAGCTATGTAATGGCAGATTATATCCCCAATTGCCATTTTGACATATGATGTACTGTTCTTCACTCTGTTACTGTTAAGACAGTAGCAGCAGAGTACTGGCAGTCATTTCCTGTCCAGTACAGTAATCAGATACTAATGTTACTTAATCTTAGTGTATTGCAGCATTTTATTCTCTTATCTGTCTTCCTCAGCTGTAAGGTCACACCACTCACCATGACTCTGCAGTTTTTAATGACATTCAGATGCTGCCTCGTGACTCTGGACACCTTTATGTCACTGAAGTATAACTGTTGGATTCTTACCAGCTTGTACCAGCCTGGTTATTTGCAGTGTTTAGAAACAGAAAATAACCAAGAACACAACATTAAGTAGGAAAACATATTGGCTTTTTTTGTGGCCATAAGGGGGAGCAAATAACACAAGAAATAAAATGACTGAACAACATATGGTCAAAAGATAATTGGAGATGTAGCCTGTATGATGTATCCGTTTTTAAGGGTGGATGCATTCATTAAAAATATCCTAATCAATCTGTTTGCTACTTCCTGTGTGTCCCAGCTGTCCACCTCAGCAGGCTACATCCCCTGGCGAGCCATACTGACGTCCATGCCGCTGTGGGCCATCGTCGTGGCTCACTTCTCCTACAACTGGACCTTCTACACCCTCCTCACCCTGCTGCCGACCTACATGAATGACGTACTGGGATTTAGCATACAGCAGGTAAGGTCAACATCACATACAGCCATTCATTCATTCATGCTCCGAGATGCTGGCAAACACTAACAGGAAGAGTTAGATAAGGGTCAAAAGGTGATCAAATCAAAAGACAGTGTTCCTAGCCATGCATCTTTTATTTTGTATTACATTTCTATTCAAAATTCAAGATAAATATAACACGTACATTTCAGTACAGGCAAGAAAACCACAAACAAAATCCTCAGCAAACTTCTTTCAAAATTACAGTATCTGATTTAACATGTTCAAAAAGTTTTTTCTGGTCCTTCCCCCACTCCTATTATTTCTACTTTAGTAAAATAATAAAACAATTAATTATTTACCTATTTATATGCATATACACATGCACATACATACATACTTTATATACACACATGCATACATACAAACATACATAAGTATTCACATTGTTTTTCCCAGCTATCCCATACCAGTGTCCATGTTTCATGTCTGTTAAATCAAACCGAACAATAACCCATCCAAACTCGACATAATACTGTATATAAGAATCAAGAACAATACAGTCAGTACACAATACGATCACCTCGAATCCTCTTCGTATCCATTCAATATATTAAATTCAAAAACTTCACTTAAGGTTAGTATCATAGCAAATCCAGAGCACCTTTAAGTCCAGGTATTGGGAAAACATTTGTCCTGTACATTAGTAACAATAATGTATGTAACCGAATAAACAAGGGAGATATATGGGTAAACCCAAATGGGAATTTTACAACACTCATCACAAAATGACTCTTTGGAATGCACTGAACACCGCAGACTATGTAACCATAAAAACATATTCATGTGCTATTGTCTCCTCTTGTCCACAATAGAATGGTATGCTGTCAGCTCTTCCTTACATTGGCTGTGCTGTGTTGGCTGTGCTGAGTGGTCAGCTTGCCGATTACCTGCGGGAAACCTGCCTCTACCCCACCGTCGTTGTCAGGAAGTCCTTCTCCATTGTTGGTATGAAATGACAATATCACTGCTGAATCATGGAGTCATAATTATACAGGCTCTTGACTTCTGAATACCCCATGTCTACTACTTCTGAAGACGGTTATTGCGTTGTTTGTGCAGGTATGATCGGGCCGGCGGTGTTCCTGCTGGCAGCAGGATTTATAGGCTGTAACTACACCTTGGCTGTGACCTTCCTCACCATCTCCTCGGCTCTGGGCGGAGTGTCGGCCTCTGGCTTTAACATCAACCACCTTGACATTGCTCCTTCGTAAGAATTACCTAGTTCTCTTATCAAAATAACCTCTTTACTGTAAACATAATAGTGATTTTCGGCTCATGATGCAAGAATACCAAACCTAAAGGCACATCACTTTTTTACGTCCATAAGAGAATTATTGCTCCCTGAAATTCCACAGTCAATCGTAATTGTGTAATCCTATATCACAATTTTAGCGTCCACATTTAGTTTTCAAAATCAGAATTTTGCAGTAATGCAATGTGTAATTTTTTGCCATAAGTGTTTAAGGGTTTAGTGGGTTAATAACTACTCAGGACTTTCAACCATTAATGTACTTATGTTTGTAGGTATGCTGGTATTCTCCTGGGAATCACCAACACTTTTGCCACCATTCCTGGCATGGTGGGACCAGTCATAGCAAGAGAACTCACCAAACAAGTAAGAAACTCATGTACAATCACACTTTATTAGGTGGTTGTAGACTTTGAGTCCTAAAATTTAACAGAGCAGTAACTGTTTTGTGTTTCAAAAGGTCGAGACTTGAGTCTAGATTTCATATAAACAATTACGACAACCTTAAACAGCTGCCCAGTTTCATGTCATGTCATGGTTTTTTAGTATTTAGTATGCTGCTGCTTGCATACTAAGGTCACTCCATGTGTCCTGACCTCCAGTGTCTGGACTAAACAGATAGTATTTTTACTTGATGCTTCATTTCCTATCTAATTGGTTTAGCAAAGCCCGTCTACGGAAAGCCGTTCCACTCCCTATTCAGCCCCATTGTACCTACTTTGGTTGCAGTTCCACCAGAGTTCCACTGGGGGTGATCACGGTCCAGTGCAAAATGAATGGGACCCTATGGAGCTAGACGGCTAAATTTGTCTCTTTCGCCTGATTGTCGTTGAGAAATCTCAGATTTGATTGTAGTTTTTGCAAGTTCAACATGGATTATAGGTCAAAAGTTGAATGAACGAGTACTTATGCCCTTTCGATTTGTTACAGGTTGAGTCGTTGTTGCCCATAACACGCTAGCATTCTGCTAATGAATGCTGATTGGTCAGTGAAGGACTGATTACGATCGGAGATCCCGTTTGACAGCATCCGAAGCAGAACCAGAATGCCAGATTGAATATTTCGGCGTGGTCTTTAAAACATTAGCAAACCTCTTTCTAGCATGTGTATTGACAGGGAGAGTCTAATCTGTCAGCTATGTTGTCGATGCCTCGAGAGAAAAAAGGAAGCGACTCAAAGCTTGCCGTAAAGCAGAATCTCTGGCCGTATATGTGTATGACGTCATTGACATTTTAAAAGGCTTTTTAGAACAAAAAAGCCACTTTAAAGGAATCTAACACGCAGCAATGTGTATTTTCTTAGCCTCCCCTTTCAAATGCAACATTCAAATTACTAGACAAAATTATATCCTGAGAAAAGTGGATTTTGAGGGGTATAGCTCCATAGAGTCCCATTCATTCTGCACTGGCCTGTGAGCCAGGAACTCTGGTGGAACTGCAACCAGTTCAGAAGCCGGAAGTAACGAGAGAGTGGAACTTCTTCCCATATTAGAAATTCTTTGGGTTTAGTCAGTACAGGATTAGCATGTTAACATTTGGCCACCAGGGAGCATCGACAGTCCTTTAGTCATACACAGTGTTTCTGTCTGGCTTGATGTAGTGCTGCACAATATATCGTTTTTTTTTGTTTTTATCGTCATCGCAATATCAGCTGGCGCAATATATGTCGCAAAAGGCTGTGACATATCGCGAAAGACACTGAGATTATTTTTTTGTTAGTTGAAAGAAAATATCAGTGGAAAACGGCACTTTAAAATGTAACTTTTTTAGTGGTGCCTTTTTATATTCAATTCAATGTTCAATTTGTTCAATAAAAGAATGTTGGAAATGATTTCCTTTCATCGGTTTTAAATTCAACAAGAAATGTGTTAAATAAACAGTGTGCTCAGTTCTGCTGCTTTCAGTATTCTGCTAAAATACTGAAAGCAGCAGCAGTTTATTTACCTTAAGTAATATCGTTATCACGATATTCAACACAATATTTTCCTCATATCGTGCAGCCCTAGCTTGATGATAGCCAATACATTAACCTTGTTACTTGTTTTATTATACATTTCTCTGTAAAGAGGATAAGGAGGCTATAGCGTAAAATGGGAAGACATGCAGTCACTGCTGTAGTACTACGCTGCTCTCTGAAAGAGCAGATTATAGATTTTGAACTCAGGCCAAAGCCACACAATTGAGAACAATCAGTTTATTAGTCAAATAATCAAACAGTCTTGTCATCCAGATCCTCAACAGTGGCATCTAGGGGACAATAAGTCTATAACCCAATCAGCCAATCACATCATCTTTTAAATTATTGAAACTGGTAACCTAAACTCAACGAAATATTGAACAAAGGTGATGATTTTGCAAATTAACATTTTGCTTTGTGGACATTCCAAATATGACTTAATTTGAACATTTCCACCATTGTAGTCAAATTTTTGTGATTGTAATTGTAATTTGTTTTCGGCAGTTAAACAGGTTTTCCTCTTTAAGATGAATTATTACCATTTTGTCATAAAAGAATGTTGATACTGTTGGAAGAGACTTGGAATGTTTTGAATATATGTTCAAACCAAACTTTCAGGCTTTCTTTTGCTAAACCAGGTCGTAACAAATTGTAAAATGTTGACCCTGTTGTATGACTATGAGGGCAACAGTAGTTAGTAGTAGTAGTTAGTGAATAGCATTAGCATGTGTAAATGTTTCACAGAATTCACCAGTGGTTGAGTTAAATCACTAGTGACACACTAGTCCATTGAGGGCCAAAGCCTTATTTTTATTTTGATACTCATTATCAACTGTGCTGATTGTCCTTTAGAACACCATAGAAGAATGGCAGACTGTTTTCTACATCGCTGCTGCCATCAACCTGTTTGGAGCTGCGTTCTACACTCTGTTTGGTCGAGGAACGGTGCAGCCCTGGGCCGTCCACACATCCTTCTCTCATGGAGACTAAGGCAGAAGACGAGTGCCGGACTCGTCAATTTGATGATTCTGATTTGACAGATAGATGGGTCACAATCACGGGCGTAATCAACGGTAATCAGCGAGAGATGTGTTCCAGCTGTGCTTATAATTCTTGAAGCACAGCTAACTAACAGTGAGTAACAGCCATACAGTAATAGCCTCAAGGATGTTCTTTACTGTGACTGTGGGTGTTGACAGATAGTCACAACAATGAACAAAGAAGTTTGCAATTTAAGTAAAGTGAATATTTTTTGGAGGCAGTTATTATTTAGCAGAGAAAACAATCACATTATGCATCTCCAAGAAGTGACAGAAGAGGCTGTTATTTTGAAGAAAAGCACTCTTGTCACCAACTTAAAAAGGTAATGTAGCCAGTTAATTAGATAGCTACAGGTTATCTAGACCTTGTTGATTGTCAAACATTATGAACACCGTGATAAATAAGCTATGAAAGACAAATTTTACCAATGTCGTTCATTTTTGGTGTTCCGGTTTGCCAGTTAGCCAACTTGCTAGGCTCAATTGTTATATCTGCATCCAGACCACTTTGCTTTAAAATATTTTTTTTTTTACCCAAGAACGCCACAGTAAACCCTTCAGAGATTTATTGCCATAGTAATCGTCTACGCTCTTAAGAAGGGTGTTTTCTTTCGCTTGTGTATGGAAAGTTTGGGATAACACAAAATATGCTACTTTGCGACCCATAACTAAGTGCCAATATGTGTTGTTTTTAGGTGTTAAAATGGTTTGCCCAAAAAATAGCATGTAACAAGGGACATGTCATCCCGAACTAGACGCACACATTCGATAACGTCTTTTTTAAGAGTGACTGCACAGCACGCACAAAAACTTGTTTGCCTTATAGTGAAGCCTCCTTAAAATTATTTCTTTGTCTTTGCAAATGGACCATTGTTTTGTATTTACTTGTTATATGGTGCCGTTAAGGGATTTTATGTGCACAATATGTGTTGTCTTTTTTTAAGGATACAGTATGTCCACCAGGCACCTCTTTTTTGTTTTGTTTATGTAGCATATGGAAAGCACGGGTTGTTATATCTTTGAATCTGTAACACTAAGAAGATGTTAAGCGGTTGGTGCTCATGGCACCTTTCTGATGAAGGGTAAGAAAAAATGCTTTAAAGAGGTTTCTGGTGGACCTTACTTTACTCACAGGATTTGCACTTTGTGTCAATTCTCAGGTATCTTATGTCTTACAAGGATCGAAAAGGATATTTGTTTACTTTTTACAGATTGATTGATCTACCACAACCGTCAACTGAATTAGATCCCATTTTAGAATTCTTTCCAATAGCACAGTTTACAACTCAAAATATGGCTGGTCATAATTCTCTTATCAACTTTTCATCATTATGACCAGCTGATTAAATATAATTGTTCCCATAATGTTTGCACTGTATCAGGTCACCTGTAATACTGGGTATGGTATGTACCTTGCCCCTTTACATAGAGGGGCAAATCAGAATCAAGCCACAAGGAAAACGTGTAGTCATGGTTTTAATTTATGTCAACAAGTAGCATCAGCATCCCAATTTAAGATGCAATGCCTTATTACATTAGCTTAAACAGGGTCAGACAATTCAGGACTGTAGACTCATTGTTCTCATAAAGGAATCATTTTGTTACTGCTCTTTATTATTTAATTTTAAGTGTCTATATACAACGTATAAAGGGACCTTTGTATGTGTGTAAATGTATACACACTGTACTGAGTAGTCATTGTAAACTTTCAACCTGGAAACATTCCAGAAATGTATCATAAATCACTGTCATGTATTGTAAATACTTCATCATATACAGATATGCTCTAATCAGATATTGTGTTGGGTTCTTATTTCATTATCTAACCACTGTTCCACCCACATCATCACATACCCTTCACCATACCTAGAGATTGGCATGGGCTACTTTCCATGAAATCATCTCTCAATGCAAATCAAACCAGCTATTAGGCTAACTGAAATAGAACCATGCCAGTCTCTAGGTATGGTGAAGGGGATGTGATGATGTGGGGCTACTTTAATTCCAAAGGCCAAGGGAACTTTATCAGGATGCATAGTATCCTGGATCCATGAAATAACTGGCCTTTAAAAATAAAAATCTGCCTGCCTCTATGGGAATTTAACATAGGGGTGTACTTACCGATGCCCCATGTATTTTAAGGAAGAACATTTATTATAATTAATAATAATTAATTATAATAAATAATAAATAAATAATAATTATATATTTACGATACATTATTCATTCACAAAGAAAATTGGTGTCCTTAAAGGTTGGATTTTCTCCTATTTTTTTTAATTAAGGCATTAAGATCAATTTACAAAAGATGATTTTTTTTTATTCCTCTTTTTAGTCAACTTTAGCATGGGTTCATAAACTTATGAGCACCACTGTATCCCTAAAAAGTGTATCATGATTAGAAATTTCATAACTACACTATGTTTACCTGGAGATTTCTCTCCCTGCATCTTGTGATAATTAGCAGACCCACGCACTGGAAAGAAGTTAAGAGAATGGGGGTTCATTTTAATCCAACTAGGGAGCGTCTGGAAAGGTGAGAGCTGCACCTGCTGTGCGTGACAGACGCTGCTCGCTTCATTTGTTCACCACCCACACTATAGTAGCTCTCTAGTGACCCACTTCCACTGGGTATAATTCTGGATATAATTCTGCAGCTTGTAGTGCGATTTTATTCCTCTCGGATACTTTTTTCACAACGCTAACTAAGGCAGATACAACAGCAGCTGACAACAAAGAACACGAGTCGGTTAATTACATGTAGGCCTATCTACTTTTTGTTTATGTACGTAAAGTAATGTATGCGACGTCTATATTAATTCCCACACAGCCTTACCTAGTCAAAAATAGAGCTTCGCTTTAAGGTCACAACTCATTAACTACAAACTAAAGGTTACAAAGGCACAGAAGGAGAGCTCACGGAATAGAGCATATTCAGACGGGTCGTGTCCGACAAATGGATGCTTCGGTGGTAGCAGTGTCCTATGATAAACTCGTTTGCGGTAACTTCTCCTGGTCCCTCGTTGTGATGATGTACAACAGCGGGTGCGCGCAATTACGCAACACCCCGCCTGCCCTGTGCGCTATAACCGGATCAACGTCTCTCCTCAGCTTCTCCTGTCCTGCACCCAAACTAACACCGGCCAGCTCTCAGGTACGACACAGTAGCCTAGATGACATTATGCATTGAGAGGGATTTTGTTTATCGATATTATCAGGGAAATAAATGAGCGTTTTCTGTAGCGGCTAGAGACTCCAGGCAGTGTTTTGGGAATAGTGTTGTTGTTATTATGATGCCGGAAAGAGGGCAGGCGCCTGGTGCTTAGTACGCATCCAGCGTCAATGAGCGGGCAAATGATAGAACATGGCGTGAGGTTGACATTTCCGTTAAATATTCCAGACATAAAATTAATCGCAGTAGCTGTGCTGATTTTTACGTATTGTCCGCTGTTTTATAGATATATTTTAATAAATTAAAGCGCACTGCGGCAGCAGTCGTGACGTTATACAGTACATGAGAGAAGAGTTAAATACGCACATGTAAATATCTGTCCTGGCACTGAGTTTGTCTGGCCAAGAGATCATGTTACAATTGGATTAAAGCCACTGGCCTGTATACCTGCTGCAAACTAGATTCAGATCAAAGAAATTCTCACAGGGCTTATTTAGAAGACGAGTGCATGTGTCAGTTCTTGTAGTCAAGGTTATCACCATGACACTTCTACAGAGTTAACAACAGTGTTTACTCTCCTCTGCATTAACCTGTGTGCAGTGCACTGCAGTGTCTGAAAGAAATGGCTGCTACACTATCAGTGGATTTAGGACATGACAAAATGGTGGATTCAGGTTTGGAATGAGGCTGTAGTAAGTCTGTGAAAAGAGGTCAGTACTGTGAAACATCAGAGCCTTGTTTTTGATGTGTCTGTGCGCAGCAGAGCGGGGTAGCGAGGACAGGAGAGCAGGCTGGATGTGAAAGAGGAGAGCAGGCACTTGGATGGATGGATGGATGAATAGAGAGTAGGAGGGGCACAGGGTTTTGTGACTTGGCGCAGTTCAGTGGCCATTGATACCATCCCTAATCTTCTGAGACACTGTTTAAGAAGACATCTATTGCCAGTCAAGTGCCGTCATTGTCAGTAACCTGAGTTAAACATATCCAGGATCGATCGAACAGACAGTACAATCAGCTAAGGGCTGATGAACTAAAGAAAATAGACTCCTAACTTGTGCAGCATTTCAAATTCTTCCTGCGCCAGTCACCACAGGCATGATCACTCTACCAGTGTTTTTATCCCTCGTCCTGCAATGCATTTGCTCAATCTCCTGCTGTGTGAGCTTGCAAAGCCCATTCACTCTGACGGTGTTAAATTACCAGACCCTACAGCCTCTCTAACAGTACACAAACAATCATTTGTTTTTTTTTTGCTCACACAAAACCTTAAAATATCTGTCAAGCACAATAACTAGCACATGAAAGGTTTCCATTTCCTTCCCTGCGAACCACCTGCATACCGTACTAACTGTAATTTATTTAACACTGGTTTTAGCTGACAGACTCAGCCTCGTGACTTCAACCAGCTCCAGTTACCATGGGAAAGGAGAAACTCCACATCAACATTGTTGTGATCGGCCACGTGGATTCTGGCAAGTCCACCACCACAGGCCACCTCATCTACAAGTGTGGGGGCATCGACAAGAGAACCATTGAGAAGTTTGAAAAAGAAGCTGCCGAGGTGAGGAGATACAGGCCTCCTTGAATCAACTAACGTCTTTTCCCAAGATCAGGACCCCAACCCCTCTGACCATGAGATAAAAGCCATACCGACTATGAACATATCACTATTTTTTTTCCCCCAGATGGGGAAGGGGTCGTTCAAGTACGCCTGGGTGCTGGACAAGCTGAAGGCAGAAAGGGAGCGCGGCATTACCATCGACATCTCACTGTGGAAGTTTGAAACCAGCAAGTACTATGTGACCATCATCGATGCCCCGGGTCATAGGGACTTCATCAAGAACATGATCACTGGGACCTCCCAGGTCTGTAACATGAGGATGCTCACTCAGCCCTGTGTGTCACAGTTGTGGTGTCGTTTGTCAGCCTCTGTGCCTTTGAGAAAGAATAAACAGTGACTCTCATCTATAGTGACTTGTCCCTGAGTAAATAGCATTACAAGCAGCCACGTGTCATAATAAACAGCATCCAATATGTAGCAGCAAGTTAATTTACTAGGTTCCTGTTGAACAGTACAAGCTGTTCATATTGTTGTCAACTTCAAGTCCTAAATTAATTAGTGCAACGGTCAAAGCCACTGTAGTACTAACAGTCCTAATGTTTTATCTTCTGCATCTTCAGGCAGACTGTGCTGTGCTGATTGTGGCGGCTGGTGTAGGAGAGTTCGAAGCTGGTATTTCCAAGAATGGACAGACCCGTGAGCATGCCCTCCTGGCCTACACTCTGGGAGTAAAGCAGCTCATTGTGGGCATCAACAAGATGGACTCCACCGAGCCAAACTACAGCCAGAAGCGCTATGAGGAAATTGTGAAGGAAGTGAGCACCTACATCAAGAAGATTGGCTACAATCCAGACACCGTTGCATTTGTACCCATTTCAGGCTGGAATGGAGACAACATGCTTGAGCCAAGCCCCAATGTAAGTAGAACACAAATGATAGGAATGCAAGTGCTATAACAATTCATCAGACACACGCAGCCTTGAATTTGATTGCTAATTTGCACGGCTGGTGCCAGGGATGGGAAGCTGTAGCTCAAAGGCTAACCAGTTGCTGTGACTGCCGGTCCAATTCAAACAATCAGAGCAGCTAAAGAGTCTGAGTAACCCTTTTCCCTTTTAAGTAGACATATAAGTGGCCCTTGTGTTAGGTATTTAAAGCAGCTCTATGTAACTATTGCTCAACAGTGACCACTGTCAGTAGCACAAGTATAGAAAAGCCATAATATCAGAAAACTAACTCAGTATGTCACTTACACAGCAATATCTAGCTTAGGTTTGCTAACATTAGCCACCATATGCTACTGGTCATAGCAGACCAAGTACGGCAAAACCCCTGAGTGTATTTAATTGGGAAAGTGCTTTTTATTGCTTTTGAATTCCACGCCTCACTGAAAAAACAAAGATTGTGTTTTATTTAAAAAGTTATGTAGTCTAACTTTATTTAAAAAAATTGAGCCATTGGTGCTTTTTGGTCAACATTAATTACCTAAAAACAATGTACTCCAGCTAAAAATGGCAATCTAATCAGTTGCTCTCTTCTACTATGACCATAAGCCTAATACCTCTTTACTGACAGTAATTGTATAAAATGTATAATATAGTACATTATCTTCTTGTCTCTAGATGACATGGTTTAAGGGGTGGAAGATCAATAGGAAAGAAGGCAATGCATCAGGGACCACACTACTGGAGGCTCTGGATGCCATCCAGTCCCCCACCCGTCCAACAGACAAACCTCTACGTCTGCCCCTGCAGGATGTCTACAAGATAGGAGGCACGTAGCGCACTGATTAAGAAATGGATAAAATCTGAACTACAACAGGGGATAGTGTTATTGTGAAATAGACTCTCAAAACATGGCTCTTGGTCAGCTTTATTAATCAAAACAGTGTAGGTCTAAACTACATTAATGTTCCCTTTAAATGTCCTTTATTGAGTGTTCTCTGTGCTGAACTTCTTCTCAGGTATTGGAACAGTGCCTGTAGGCCGCGTGGAAACGGGCGTACTGAAGTCTGGCATGGTGGTGACCTTTGCCCCCGTCAATGTGACTACCGAGGTGAAGTCTGTGGAGATGCACCATGAGGCGCTGACTGAGGCCCTACCTGGCGACAACGTGGGCTTTAACGTCAAGAATGTGTCGGTCAAGGACATTCGCCGCGGCAATGTGGCTGGCGATAGCAAGAACGACCCACCGCAGGAAGCTGCCAACTTCACTGCTCAGGTAGACATTACAAAGGATCTATTTCTAGAAGTGAAACATGATTCAAATCAGCTTTTTCTTTAGCCTGAACTATTTATAGTCTTGAGGAATATTTGATATAAAATCTATTTTGAGTTATCTTCGAAATCCCACTTTAGCCACAACAATGGTTGGAAAGTCAAGCTGCAAGTTTGTCTAAATTTTTTCTACCACAAAACCCACTTAGACTGACATTGAGGGAAGGTGTCAAAATAAGACAATCACAGCAACAATCACCGGACAAGCCAACAGTTGAGTCTTTGCAGTGAACTTCTTTGACAGGAAGGAAATAATCGTTTGTTAATAGGGCATTCATGTTATCTCTTTGGTTCGTAGGTGATCATCCTTAATCACCCAGGCCAGATCAGTGCTGGTTATGCTCCTGTCCTGGACTGTCACACTGCTCACATCGCCTGCAAGTTTGCAGAGCTTAAGGAGAAGATTGATCGCCGCTCTGGCAAGAAGCTGGAGGACAACCCTAAAACCCTCAAGTCTGGAGATGCTGCCATTGTGGATATGGTTCCTGGAAAGCCAATGTGTGTTGAGAGCTTCTCTGAGTACCCTCCACTTGGTAAGTTCAAGTGTAGAGGATTTGTTGAATTTCACCAGCTTCCCAACACACTTTCTTTCACCCATCATAGGCTTTGTGACTCCACTGTAAGTCATACAAGATGAAACCATGACCTAAAATATCTAGCTCTACTCCTCTTTACCTTGCAGGTCGTTTTGCTGTGCGTGACATGCGCCAGACTGTGGCCGTCGGCGTGATTAAGGCCGTGGAAAAGAAGGTCTCTACCACTGGTAAAGTTACTAAGTCCGCCCAGAAGGCCCAGAAGAACAAATGAATGTTGTGCTACTCTGCCGACCCCAAGGTCTCCCAGGGCAGGACATCGGTCATCCAACTCAATCCGACAATTGGCTGCTTCAACCTAATAATCAAAGACTGGTTAATCATCACAATGCATCGCAAAAGCATTCGAAGGAAAGAACAACATTTAGATCTTAAGTCCTTGAGGCAGCACTCCTGACTTCATTTTAAATGGTTAGATTACCATTACGTACTATGTCATATCAAACAGATAGTTTTAAATGTGCACTGTTGATTTGGTTCAAGGCAATATTTTTCTGTGAAATTGAGACATTGAACAATTAGAGGTATTGAAATGTATCACCGCTCTAGCTCTCTGGAGTGAAGGCACTGGTCTCTTTACATGGTATATGTTGTGCTTATGTCTTGCTTTTAGTGTTTGTTTGCAACTACATGGTGCTCTGTAGGAGCCTATAAAAGATGATAAAACTATGTTCTTCTGAGTAGTAGATTAGTAGTAGTTAGTGATTTGTTGTGTTTAAGCTATAAAAAGCACTTAAAAACAAATGGTCCAAATTTGTCCTTCCCGAGGGACTCTGAGTAGACCACCTGTTGATTCTTAAAGCACTTTGATTGGCATTTTGCTAACTTTGCACTTCCACTGGAAAAGCTTAAATTGGCATAAGCTACTTTAACTTACTGTAAGATGGCATGAGCCTCTTTGTTACATTAAACATGTTTCAACCAAAATGTTGAGCTGTGGTCATTAGTCATTTTTTCTGGGTGTGCCGCAGAGAAGTGACAGGGCAACAGAAGGCTTTAACTTTCCCATCTTGATTTACTGGAATCTTAAATAAAACCGGTCTGACAGAAATCAGAGCATTCTTACGATACACACTCGTGTCCACAAGATGGAGGTATTGGTATAGGAATAAAAAAGGAATTTAATTTTCAAATGAATTGTAAGACTATTATACAATCACGTTTACCAGAAAAACTACAGGGGCGTGCTAAGAGGTGTGTCCTCCTACACTTGCCGGAAAATCTTCTGAGTATAACTGCCAGAGCAGTGTCATTCCTGTCATTGCATCACCATGACTGGTAGAGGGAGACCACGCAAGGCAAAGAGTCCAGACACAAAGTGTGCCACGTGTAAAACTACACCTGAGGAATTGAAACCAGTATCTCTGCCCAAAAGTCCAGGGAAAAGCTTTGCAGAAGAGAAGCAGAAACGCACCACAAAGGAAGAGAAACCAAAGGTGCAGAAAAAGGCAGTCCAATTTGAGGAGAAGCCATGTGTACAGAGCACCTGTAAAGACAAGACCACAAAACCATTCACAGAGAAGACCAACAAGCAGCAAAGTACACCTACAGAAATAACAAAGGCTCCTGTACAAGGCACAAAAGCCTGTGCTAACAGGGCTGAAACAACAGAACAATCTGCAGAAAAGATAACGAAGACGCCAAAGGACACTACAAAGGACTCTCTGAAGCCCACAAAAGCAAAAACATGTGGTGGGAAGGCCAAATCGGCAGAAGAATATTCAGAGGAGGTGACGAAGGTGCAGCCAGAGGCACCAAAGGACACCACGACGGCTTCTATAAAGACAACCAAAGCAAAAACATGCGCCCGCAAAGTCAAATCACCAGGAAAAATCACAGAGACAACCACGGAAATGCTGCCAGAGACACCAAAGGACACCACAAAGGTTTGTGTACCACAAGAAAGGTGTGAAGACAAAGTGAACTCTATCCTCAACAAAACTCTGGAAAATCTGAAGATTAAAAGGGACGAAAGATCAGATGCAGCAGAAGTCATCAATACAATAGTAAAAACTATAAGTATGCATTTGAGACGGAACACCCAATGCTTTAAAGAAGTAGAAGAACTACGCACTGGAAGTTACTATGAAAATCTAAAGGTAAGTAAAGTCTGAGTTCCCTCAAACAAACACTGGGTTCCATATTTTTTGAGGAGAGGGGTTAGTGGTCAGTATGTGTGCATAGCACTTTGATTAAAATAAATTTACTCACATTTGGAACGGTACAATTATGTCATTGTATATTTTGTGGTGCATTAAACAGTGATGTTTTTATCTATACAGATTTCTAATCCTGATGAATTCGACATCATGCTGGCCATTCCTGTTGACCGAGTGAACGTTAATCCATTCGGAGATGATGGAGCCTATTACAGTGTGGAATTAAAACGTGGCAAGAGCCCTTGGCAGAAATTTCAAGTGACCGGCACTTTATCCGCCAGCAAAATGCTTGAGGAGTTCAGGGACGAAGTGAAGAAATGTGTCAAGCAATTCCCAGGTGAGTACCAAAATTAGCACTTTTTAATTGTTGGGTTGGTCAAATGCAGTATGGGAATCAGTCACTGTGGCAGGCAGAAACAAAATGCCCTCCCTATGTTCAGACTACATCCCGCACTATACACAACATGCAATTTTGTCTTAGATGGGAATATATGTCAATGTTTAATAAAAAAGAGCCAGAGAAAGAAATCGTAAAGAAAACATCTGATATAGTAAGATTGTATGGTAACACTTTATTTGAAGGTATCTACATAAGAGTGACATGACTCTGTCATGAACACATGATGACACATGAAAACCGAATGACACTTACTAAAAGAAGCGTTGTCATAAACGTTTATGACTTGTTTATAATGTTTATGACAGTGTCATGTCAATCTTATGTAGATACCCTTAAGTAAAGTGTAACCGATGTTATACAGTTTATAATAAATACATTGGTATTTCCTATTTTTTTCCTTTCAGAATGGAAGGTGACAACAAAGAAAAAAGGCTGCCCTGCAGTGACCCTAATCACAACAGTACAATCAATCACCATTTCACTGGATGTTGTTCTCAGTATCATGGTTAAATCAAGCTGGCCACCATTCACCAATGAAGGAATTAAAATAGATGGCTGGCTGGGAACTAAAGTAAAGAAGGAATACAAGCGAATGCCATATTATCTAGTACCAAAATACGAGGGAAGGGGTAATGTGGAACATGATGGGGTCCTTGCCAAGGGTAAGTCTAACTCTTAACTTAGCTTAAATCTCAACGTGCACACCATTCTGGGGGTTTCATGTGAACCGTTTCATGGATTAAGACTAGAAAAAAGGGAAGCATCAAGTTCCCTTGCCCCTTGACTATTCTGGGTAACACTTTACTTGAAGGTATCGACATAAGAGTGACATGATACTGTCACGAACACATGGCACTGTCATGACACATGAACCCTAACTCTAACCCTAACCAATGACAGTTTCATGTCACTCTTATGTAGATACCTTCAAGTAAAGTGTAACCCTATTTTGTCTTCTATGACATGCAGATACTTGGCGTGTTTCATTCTCTCATGTTGAGAAGGCCATACTGAAGAATCACGGCTCGGAGAAGACATGCTGTGAGAAAGCCGGAGCACGATGCTGCAGGTTAGAGTTTAATGAACTTATTTCTGAAGTCAAAGTATAACAATGTATAGATTTTCTTGTATCCAAGTCAACTTATTTCCGTCACATAGAAAATAGATATAAAGTTAAAATAAAAAATGTCTCTATGTATGTTTGGAAATAATGACCATCATATAATTATTGTCCTCCTCTAATAATCCATAACAAGTATATTCCTTTCTCTTTACATACAGGAGGGAGTGTTTGAAGCTCCTAAAGCACCTTCTCAATCTGCTGAAGGAAAAGGACTCCTCATTTGACAAGTTCTGCTCCTACCACGCCAAGACCACACTCTTACATGCTTGCTGCTCTAGAACTAAAGACAGTGACTGGAGAGGCTCAAACCTGAGCCACTGTTTTCAGCTGCTTCTGAATGACTTTATAGCTCATCTTGAAGCTGGTGTACTCAACAACTTCTTTATCCCAACTCAGAACCTGCTCTCCGCTCCCAACCAGTTGAAGTGCAAAAGTCTGGCTCGTCGTATCAGGGAGGAATGTGAAAATGGTTTTCCTATTTTTAAGTGACAGCTTCACACTCTTTGTGTTGTGAGTCTACGGACGACTTGGTGGGCTAGTAAGCCTTGGTTTACAAGAACCTTTGGGTACGCTACTTTGGATTAGCGCTATGTGTTAAATCCAGTTTTGTGTGTTTTGGTAGATGGAATTCTGTAAAGGCAGAACATCTTCAACTATGTATTGTCTAGATGCAGACCAACATCAGCAGCAGAACATTTTGATGTGTACTTTGGGTCAAGGGTTAAATTCTAATTTTCTGCTGACCATACTCCTCACTGGTCGGTTACATGCTTTCCTAATCTCCGCAATCATTTTGAGGAGGGTAATGTTTTATATATTGTGTCCTATTGTTTTTCATTAAATGTCATGTAACTATATACTTTAGCTCTGGCATGTAGTAGTTTCAAATCATTAAATTTCTCCTCTGAATCCAAGGTTGCTGGGTGCAAGATTGGATCAAGTCTAAACTGTCCTGTCAAAATAAAGGCCTAAATATTCCAAAAATATAATCTTTAAAAAAAAAGTAGGGAAATGTTAATTCTTTCTCTACATTTAATATTGTATTGCCATTTTTTGTATTGTAAAGGTATGTTTTGTGTTGCAGATATAAAAATGGATCAATGTGTTTATTCTGTATCTCTGTCTCTTGCTCCAGCAGACATCCACCCTAAATCGTTGTGTTTTGGTTTTGCACCTTTAACACCTTCACAGCACACTTGACACACAGCCACGCATGGCTTTCATTACCGACTTTGTTAATCTACACACTCCATTGTTGGATTTGTGTTAACTGTAATTCAATAAACTGTTGGTTTTATCTTGCATGGAGTCTGTCCTTGTCGCATTCCCTGAGCCCGTTTGTAACAATAGTGTGTCATAAAAATGCCACAAAAAAACCCCCAATATATTTTAAAAAAAGTCATAGTATAGTAATTCATGAAAAAGTCATAGTATAGTGTCATTAAAATGTCATCAAAAAAGTTATAGTATAGTATGTCGTAGTATAGTAGGTCATAAAAATGTCGTCAAAAGTCACAGTATAGTATGTCATAAAAATAAAAAAGTCAGTCTTGTCAAAAAAAGTCATAGTATTGTCATAAAAAATGCATCAAAGTCATAGTATGTCAGAAAAATGTATATATATATATATAGTATGTCATTAAAAACTCATAAAAGATATAACATAGTATGTTATAGAAATCTCGTAAAAAAGTCATAGTATAGTATGTCATAAAAATCTCGTCAAAAAGTCATAGTTTGGTATGTCATTAAAAAAAGTATGGTATGTCATTACAAAAGTTAAGTCATATAGTATGTAATGTGGTCAAAAAAGTTATAATATAGTACGTCACAAAAATGTCAAAAAACTCATAGTATAGTATGTCATAAAAATCTCGTCAAAAGTCATATTATAGTATGTCATTGAAAAAGTAAAAGACATAATATAGTATGTTATAAAAATGTAAAAAAAAATCATAGTATAGTACATCATAAAAATGTCAAAAAAGTTCCAGCTTTCATAAAATGTCAAAAATGTCATCAAAAAAGTCATAGTATAGTATGTCGTAGTATAGTATGTGATAAAAATGTAATCAGAAAAGTCATAGTATAGTATGTCGTAGTATAGCCTAGTAGGTCATAAAAATCTCATCAAAAAAACTCAGTCTTGTCAAGTGTCACAAAACGCGTCAAAGTCATAGTAGGTCATAAAAATCAAATTCAGAAAAATGTCCAAAAAAGTCATAGTATGTCATTAACATTTCATCAAAAAAGTATAGTGTCATTAAAATGTCATCAAAAAAGTCATAGTACAGGTACATGTGCTGTAACACACACACCTCTCTGCTGTGTGTGTGTGTGTATATGTGTGTAGCGCGGGTATCGCTGTACAGAACCCCCACTATCTTCCAAAATGTAACGCTTGTATCCAAATGAACTGTGCTTGACGCTGCATGGCATTTTGTCTGGTCAAAAGTCATAGTATGTCAAAAAATAGTATGTAATTAAAATTTCATTAAAAGTCATAGTAAAGTGTCATAAAGTCAAAAAAGTCATAGGATAGTTTGCCATAGAAATGTTGTCAAAAAAGTCATAGTATAGTACGTCATTCTAATTTTCATTAAAAAGGTCACAGTAAATTCATAGTAGGTCATAAAAATCTCGTCAAAAGTCATAGTATAGTATGTCACAAAAGTCTCATAAAAAAGTCACAGTACAGTATAAGTCATAAAAAACTCGTCAAATAAATATGTTTTCAAAAAAGTCATAGTATATCATAAAATATTGTCAAAAACTCATAGTATATAAACTCAGCAAAAAAAGAAACGCCCCTTTTTCAGGACACTGTATTTTAAAGATACTTTTGTAAAAATCTAAATAACTTTAGAGATCTTCATTGTAAAGGGTTTAAACAATGTTTTCCATGCTTGTTCAATGAACCATAAACAATTAATGAACATGCACCTGTTGATCGGTCGAAAAGACAATTTGCAGGCTGTAGGCAATTAAGGTCACAGTTAAAAGAAAATTAGGAAAGTAAAGAGACCTTTCTATTGACTCTGAAAAACACCAAAAGAAAGACGCCCAGGGTCCCTGCTAATCTGCATGAACGTGCCTTAGGCATGGTGCAAGGAGGCATGAGGACAGCAGATGTGGCCAGGGCAATATATTGCAATGTCCCTACTGTGATGCCTAAGACAGCGCTACAGGGAGACAGGAAGCACAGCTGACCGTCCTCGCAGTGACAGACCACGTGTAACAACACCTGCGTAGGATCGGTCCATCCGAATATCACACCTGCGGGACAGGTACAGGTGGCAACAACAACCACAATAACTGGCCAGTCTGTT
Organism: Sander lucioperca; assembly: GCF_008315115.2. Taxonomy (NCBI): domain Eukaryota; kingdom Metazoa; phylum Chordata; class Actinopteri; order Perciformes; family Percidae; genus Sander; species Sander lucioperca. Next base: position 27,926,800 of record NC_050187.1, read on the forward strand.
GCAGTACACGAGGAGGAGATGCACTGCAGGCTACTTTTGATTTTGCGCCCGCCCCCACCCCCCCCCCCCTTTGTTCAGGGACACATTATGTGATAGTTGGGGTCGGCTGGCTGTGAGTTTTGTTTATTTTCCCTAGCTGTGGTTTTTTTTCCTGTCGGCTCTGTCTCTCCCTGTGTCTCTTTTGCTCTCCCTCCTCCCCTCCTGTCTACTGCCTGCCAGCTGACGAGACACACCTGCTGCAATCACCACCACCGCTCTCCCGCCACGCATACCTGCCAGCCATCTACAATTAAGCACAGTACTTCAACACGACGCTGATCATCTCCGCTGAATCGTTGTCTCTGCTGCATCGGTGACGCTCGTATACGCTATTTGAGAAAATCCTTCTGCACTTCTCTGTGTGTTCCCCTGTCTTACCCTTTTTTGTGTTCGTTTTGCAGTGACTATTTCCAAGTCTCCGTATCCAGTCAGCTGGCCTCTCCATCCAGTCCCCCTCCCACAGCACCCTGCTTCACCCTACCTCCATCTCCGCGTCCAGCCAGCCCGTCTTCGGTCCTCTGCTTCCCTTCTCCAGTGCCTCCTCCTCGGACCCCCGGCCCCGGTTTCCCCGCGCTCCCCTGAGTTCCCTCGCCATCCTAGCTCCTGCCCCTGAGTTCCCACCGTTTAGAAAGAATGTTTGGTAACACTTTACTTGAAGGTATCTACATAACAGTGACATGACAGTCATGAACACATGATACTGTCATGACACATGAACCCTAACCCTAACCCTAACTTGTCACGACAAAAAACGAATGACACTAAAAGAAGCATTATGTCAAACGTTTACGACTTGTTTATATTGTTTATGACATGTTCATGACAGTGTCATGTCACTGTTATGCAGATAGCCTACCTTCAAGTAAGGTGTAACCGAATGTTTAACATTGTTGTCAAAGCCACACATACAAAAGCTGGCATGGCATCCTTTAGTAGTCAATAAAACATTGTGAAATATTCAATTCTTACGTAATCTGTTCTTGCTTTAATGTACTGCTTTGATTTTTTTTTTTTTTTTACCAAACATCTCTTGTAAATCTTATGGTCAGCTGAGCAAAGCCACTTCCTGTCCACGTACTGCAGATGAGCGCTTGGACTTGATGCAGGGTATCACTGTGGAAAGACTATTTTGGTTATTAAAAGTAGTAACTAGGATTGCCTTTCCATGTTTGAAAAAATAAATAAAACATTTACCTTTGGCATCTTCCAGGTAAACTTTTTTTTCTTTTTTTTTTCCATCTATCCATCCATCTCTATATGGGCGCCCGCTCTACCAACTGAGCTATCCGGGCGCCCATTCCAGGTAAACTTAACTTACCATAATTGTGGAGGTATATAAATGGTGCAAAGCAGATTACTGTATCATATGGTGAAAATTTACCAACTAAAGTTACAAAGCCAATAAAATACACTGGGTGTCACGTCTCTTCAAATGGAGAATTTATTATATGGATTTATTTCTGCCCAAATCCACAAATTACATTAACAAAATATTCATTGTGATACTAAACACTGCTATGGTTAGTGAGTTACAGACAGCAGAAAACAACATTGTAACAAACAAACTAAATTGTGCATTTTAAACATTTTTAAAAACGGGAGCACAACATAATGAGGTGTAACTGCCTCACTGATAATGGATGATAATCCAGTAAAACATAAAACAAATAAATCAAAGAAAACAAAATCAAATATACATTCAAAAGAAATTACAACATGCAGATTCAGATCTTGTTTCACCTTGCTGAGAAAAAAAAAGCACAGGAAAATCTAAATTAGTCCTAAATTATTATTCAATCAGAATACCTACTTTGCGTTCCATTAATACTTCAATATATGAGTCCTTTTGTAGACCTGTGTAGAAAACCTTGTGGTATGTGTGGACTTACTTAGACAATCAAGCATTTAGAATCCCCAGTTTTGGCTTCGATCTCTGCCTCCTCTCCCTCCATCTCTCCTTCCCCATCCTCCTCCTCCTCCTCCTCCTCCACCACCACCACCACCACCACCTCCTCCTCCTCCCCTTCCACCTCCCCCTCCTCTTGGATTGCACAGCTCCTTTTCCCTCTTGTGCCTCTCGTATCTCTCTGCCATAAGCACCAGCTCCTCAGGGACCTCCTGCAACAGGATTCACAAAGATTACATGATTTTACTAGGGTTTGCTAGTGATTTTATTAAATCTATTAAAAAAATGAATACATTTAAATAAGAAAACATGCTTCTAGGGCTGGATCTGAATATCTGTTCAATGGGTAGGTATTCGATTTTCAATCTTTTTAAACACTATGAAGGTAAAAAAAACTGAACTGCCCAAGAGTTTTAGTTACAACAGGTGACTGTGTCCTGCAACAACAAAGCAGTCTCTTTTCTTTCTCTCTTTTTCCGTGAAATGAAGCTGCCTTCAAGTGTGGTCGAAAACTGTTTCCGCCACCGAAGCTTTGAATATTCGCTATTGGAAAGCACTGAAGCTCGAAAAAAATGGTATTCGTTACAGCTCTACATGCTTCCTACTTGATAACACTTTCCAGCTCAGCTTTGAGGTTGCAAATACAACTTGGGAACAAAGCATTCTTTTCTGATTTAGTGACTTAGGGCCATAAAGAGTAGGGAACAATATTTTCTTTTTAATAAAAAACTAAATCAAAAGATTTTCATCAAACAAGCCCAAGTCTGTAATAATGCTGCCAATGGAGTGAACCCCACTATAGCCTTCTATGGCTTATTTCTTAATACAAAATCATCAGTCTGCAGTGAAATACCAGTAGAAGGTAAATATAAAATGTGTTGTCCGAATGAAATGTGTGGGCCCTAACCTGTCCCGCTCGCTCCAGGATGGGAATCAGCTCAGCGGCCATCCTCCAGTCTTGTCTTGTTACTAGGGTAACAGCAGCACCTAAGCGTCTGGCACATAAATGCATCAACGTCACAACCTAACCCAAGAACAGCCAGACAGAGTAAAGTGATCTGTAAACAGAGACACGCGCACACAGCCTTACCCTGCTCGGCCAGTTCGGCCCACGCGATGGACGTACTCCTCTATGTTACGTGGGAAGTCATAGTTAAAGACATGTGTTATGTCAATGACATCCAACCCTCGAGATGCTAAATCTGTAGCAACCAGGATACGAACTCGGCCTGGAAAAATAATAAACAGTTATTCTCTAATCAATTTAATCCTTTAATTATTTGAGCCTTTACTCATGACAGCTCACTGGCTTCAAGATAAGATCCCCAGCTTAACACCAAAATTAAAGTTTCAGTCTCTTCTGCCTTCCTGAGGTAGAGAAAGCCTATTTTTAAAACCACACTTTCCATGTGGTTACGTACTATCTTTAAAGTCTTTGAGGGCCTCTTCACGGTCATACTGTTCACGGTCACCATGGAGACTTTGCACAGCCAGGCCCTGCAGACACATGTCACTGGACAGGTCATCACACCTGATATTGCATGCAAATTAGAGACAAAAACAGACACACATGGAATTGTTAGTAAAAAGGTGGTAAGCGCTGCCAATGTCAATGTATGGTTAACTCTGGTATCTACCAGCAACTGTGGGTGGCAGCTGAAAACACTATTTACTCCCTTTAAATTTCCCCTTGGTTAGTGACCGATTCCCCACTCACACAAGCTTCTTGCCAACAAAGATGAGGACTTTATCAGTGGGCAGCATGTTTCTGAGGAAGTCAAACACGTAGGACTTTTTCTCGTCTTCATGGACGATCAGCACGGTTTGCTGCACTGTGTTAACAGCCTAAGACCCAGAGAAGCACAGGAAGCATGAAACCATGGATTCCACACAGACAGCATCTGAAATTCACTTTCTAAAAGCCATTCAACTTAACTAAGTAATCAGGTGGGACAAAGTAGGAGATTAGAACACACAGACATCAAGTACCCAGTCAACCGAATAAATGATTGACTGTATTCACTTCCACGTACCGCCAAGTCTAGGGTGCCCACATAAACCATCATGGGATTCTTTAGATAAGATTTGGCCAATCTTCTCACGCCGGTAGGCCAGGTGGCACTGAAACATGGGAGTTAAAAATATGGATAAAGTAAGTTCATTTGCAATTCTATACTGCACATCCTACAACATTTCAAAGTAAATCTCCAAAGCACTTCTTTAAGGAACAGTGTAAAAACTAAGTAAACAAATGCAGGGGTTAAATTTGCTTTTAAAAAGTTAAATTTTTATGGTATGATCTTCCTTTTCTTTTGTGAAAATAGAGATCAATTATACATAGTTGTGATACAGAATATATACGTTTTCTCTTAAGACAATCGTTTTTTTAACATGATGAAACAAACATAATCCCAGAGTCCATTAATATACGCATTCTAACACTCTCCAAACTGTGGAAGAAACATGACAACACTGGATGGTCTTAATGCTCAAGGTGAGCAATGTAAATGCTTCCAAGAGGGGGCTGCATCTGTACTTGTGCCCTAATGTCCTGTCCATTACTGTTTAAAGTGCTTCATGTAACTTGACTTGTATTGTACCTGGTCATGACAGTCTGTCGGTCTGGGCGAATGTCCAGGAGAATCTTCATAATCTGGGGTTCAAAGCCCATATCTAGCATACGGTCAGCCTCGTCCAGCACCTTTGCCCAATGATCAGAGCAGTTATTAAGAGCAACCCATCTGTATTCTCACACACAACTTTAAAAGATAAAAACAAAAAACACAAACTTTTGCTACATTGGTTTGAGCTAACACCTAAGACATGAAGAATTTCACAAATAGACTTGAGGCACTGAGATGCACAGAGACAAACAACTGACCAAGTAGGTGATGGAGCGAAGATTAATGAGTTCATTCATCTGTAGATCATTTAGTCGGCCTGGTGTAGCGATCACTATGTCCACGCCCCCCCTCACCAGGTTAATCTGGGCTCTCCTATCCCCTCCGCCATATATACAGACACTGAGAGAAGGTACAGAAGGAACAGTGATGGTCATGTCGCCTCTATGTCGAAAAAAACTATTTATTCTAAGCTCATCCTTAATGACGAATGATGATATAAGACTGCTGGACCTTTTGTAGCCCTTGTAGCTGTACTTTTTGCACTCTGTTTCAATCTGCAGGGCCAGCTCTCTGGTGGGAGTCAGCACCAACATGCCTGGACCACCCCGCTCAGCTCTAGGCCTATCAAGAAAGGACGGACAAAAACACAGAACGAGTTTGACATAATTATCAAAGCTGCAACCATCTCAAACAAATGAAAATAAACAGTACTTTTACGGTTTTTGAAAAATAACTGATGCCTTAAGAAAAAAGAAAAAAATTGCTAAAAAGTAAACAAAAAGGTCATGAACTCACAAAGGCTGTCCATCCATGTGAATGAACCCTGGCAGCAGGTAGGCCAGGGTTTTGCCTGTTCCTGTCTGAGCAATGGCTATCAGGTCCTCTCCGCTCAGTGACACTGGCCACGCCTGAGACTGGTGAACAAACAACCGAAAATACCATCGTACATTTATACGAAACGATTGAAACTACATATACACACACAAAACAACAACTGGTCAAGTAACTACTCTACAAATATACTGCATTAAAGTTAATATGCAAAATTTAAGACATGTAAAAAATTCACAAATTAGCAAAAGCAATCTACAGATAGCATTAAACGCCCCCAGACCCCACTGGAGGACCTGAGTCCCACGTAAACATAGTCTCACAAAATCCGGTGGAAAAAGAGGATGTGTGAGTAGACATGCAGTGTGGATCAAAGTAGAGGGTGCGGCAGTACACCAGCTTCACACCTACCACAGGATTCAGCACGTTTAATCTATTTTTTATTTTATTTAAGTCATTGCATTACACAGAACTGACTGCGGAACTATTTGAATGCACATGCCAGTGATGACAGTACATTCCATCAGACCAAGCCTCTTACTGTGAAATGAAAGTGAAATCTGAGAGGACGATGATGACGTTTCATTTCCCCTTGCAGCACACCCATGATTTTATGTTTCATAAAAAAAAATTACCAAAGTGAGGAGAGAGTTGGAAAGATAGAAAACTTATTGTAAATAAAAATTAAAAAAAACTCTGTAGTTAAAATGCTCACCAACTACTACTTCAGACAAAAGCACTCCGTCTTAATGTAGCACCCAAGCACCCATTTTTACATCTCTGTTGCAGCCACAATTTAATGATTAAAGTAGATAAATGAAAAGGTTTCTCAGAATTACATATAAAATAACTATAAAAAAAGTAACGTAAAAGTAGCAATTTCAGCAAGTTGGAAACAATTTTTATTGTGCATTCAATGTTATATTATTCCCTTGGGCAATAGGGATAATATACCTTCTATGGTGGCTTCCCCTTACTGTGAATACAATGGAAACACTGAATAATTATTCTAAGCAAAGATTCGGTTCAAGAGAATATGAACAGAAGAGTTAATTTATCTACAAAAGTATGAATTACATTTTTTCCCCCTCAGTTATCATCAACATAATGTTATCCAAGCTTTCCTTTCATTTCTGCTTTTTGGGGAGACTACAACCATAGATTATTTTAACAAAAGGCTCAATATTTCCTGTCAAGGCAGCCATTTACTGGTATTTCCAAATATGGATCTTGGTAAATCACGGGGATTACCCATGGAAACAGACAATGAACAAGATACGTCACTACAGCTGCATTTGTGCAATTTCTAACCACATTCCATTAGCATACCACACGGAAAAAAAAAATTCCAAAATAAGGTGCCCATTTAGTAATTAAAACTATCTGTGCATTTTACAGGGCAGAGGGCAATTTTTATCTGGTTGTATACTTACTTTTACACAGTAATTGACCCATATAATTGTTGGATTTGAAAGTATAATTAGTGATACATTACAAAATACATTTTCCCAGGTGCCAGGCTTATACCTGGATGGGGGTTGGCTTGAGAAAGCCAACTTGTTCAATATTTTCCATGATCTCTGGATACAGTTCGAAGGCCTCCAGAAAGGTGCGACAAGGATTGGGAATAAGACGCTTCTCCCCCTCCTCCTTCAGGTCGTCCACAAAGATATCGTTATTCTCCTTCCTGTGGAAAAAAATAACACAAACAAGAATAAGAGTGGTTGATACCAAAACTCACTACCATCCTAGACCAATATGCAATGTGTTATGCTGAAGTTTATGTTAAAAAAACGGCATTTGGTCCAAAGTATCCGATTGCAAACACCACATGGACATCAACTGTATATTGTGTTGCTTTTTTGTACTTTGTTTACAAGTTGGACAGGGAATATTCTTCCAATTTCAAAATCCAAGCCCTCAAGTAACACTAAATAAATTAAATGAACAACCAGAGACACACAGCTAACAGAGTTTAATAACTTGTGTCCTGAGAACCTTCAGATCAGGGCTTGATGCAATTGTGGCCTTTTTGTCCTGCACAACCAGACAACTGTCAATCCTTTGTTGTCAACTACTTTTCGTGTATTGCCCAGCAACGCGCTCTCTCTCACCCTTAATATGAGGTCCTAAAGATTGAGAACCTCTGACTAATTTCAAGTCAACAGGCTTGCAAGCGTCTACATCACACATTTGCATACAGTTTACTGTAAGTATTACAGCTGGACCTGCTCAGAGAACACACAAAGAGATGGACAAATGGCGCCACCTATTTGTCTGAGGCTGTAATGGAAAACAATGCAGATAACACAAACTTAAGTGTTAGTTGAAGAAATCCAGCAAAAGAAATGGGAGATTTCAGGTTTGCAAGCCTGTTCGTAACACCCTCAGTCCTTGCTTTTGACCTTGCCTCAACCCATAAAATTTCTTTATATTTTATTGAAATAATACTGCATTGTATAACATTGTGGACACCCCTTTTTACACCCTCAGGGAAGATGATGTGATAAAAAGGTAACACAGGCAGAATTACCTCCATTCATTGACTTCCTCTGCTGTGAGCATGGATACACTCTCTGCCTCAGTGTAAAACTTCTTCTTTAAGGGTGGGAGGTCTGAAAAAAGATGAAAATATTACAAACACTTTTAAGTCAGGAATGAGGCCCACTTATTTTTGCAAATGAAATTCTGGTGTTATATCACAAGGATAAACTAATCATCATGAGCTGGTAGAAACAACAGGGAAAAGGAAAATATATACATAAGACAGTTTTGTTTGGACTTTGTGCCAAATCAATGAAAAATCTATCACTTTACAAATACATGTGGACTGCAGTGTATGTAGAGTAGCGACTATGAGCCCTCACCCTTCCACTTGAGCTCTGCATACTTGTCCTTGTTCTCCCGGATGGTGTTCCAGTCTATGGATACAGGGGGCAGGGCAGCATCTGCAGCGTCTAATTCTGCAGCAGACCAGACAGAGCTATCCCTCCCTCCTCCACCACCTCTCCCTCTGTGGTCTCCTCCACCACCTCTCCCTCTGTAGCCTCCTCCATCATCTGCTCCACCATAGTCTCCCCCTCTACCAGGACCTTGGAAACAGATCAGTAAGTATCAGTCAGGAACTCAGGTTCCTTCCGTTGTTTTCGCCCAGTGTTTGTAGTTTTTCTCCTCCTCTGTGCATTCATGAGGTACATTCATTAGGCTCCGGGATAAGCACACATTTTTCACTCCAGTTGAAACTTTTTCGTCTTGACAGTTGTGGGTTTTTTTTTTCCCACCCCTCCTCAACTTGATTGGACGGCTAGGTGAAACTCCCGGGGACCAGAAAAAACTCCAAACGTGCATCGCTCATTGCAGAATAGGCACCCAGCGCCTCGTCATGATGCTGGTGTTTGGAGCATAGTGTAAATATGTACAGCACCCAGTGCAAAGCATTAAAGAAAATAGGCTGCCCTTAGACCAAATGCTGTGGTGGACACCACGCTCCCAGGTAGAGTGCACTCAGTGCATTGTGGCTGATTTAGTTAATCTAGAGATACTATGCAGATCTTTTTTTTTTCCCCAATTAACTAATCAATTGGTTGGAGAGTAGGTAGAATTTCAGTAGACCAAGACTCTTGAGTTGACTGCAGCCCTACTTGTGTTAGAATCTGACACATCAAATCACAGAAAATATGACATTTGCCTTAAAGCGTAACTCTCGCCAAAATACAACCTAGGGTCTTTTTGTGAATGTACCAGAGTCAAACTTTCGTTTAAAAGCATATTTAGGACGGAACCGCCACTTTTAAGATTTAAATTTAATTTTTTTCGGTCAAAATGGCCTTTTGAATGGGAGTGCTAGGGGAACTTTTATGCTAGCCTCAAAATAGCTATTTTTAAAACACTAAGAAGGCTCGACACAACATGAAACTTTGCTCTAAGTATCACCAGGGGCTCTACACCTTAACGAAAGCTTTGACAACATTGTTACCCAGAGTTTACTAAAAAAGGTTTTGAGCAACTCACGTTAGCAGTTGTTGTTTATGCTATCTGCCATTTTCCCAGTCAAAAATAGGGGACCTTCGAATGCGAATGAACGGACTCCATAGGAGGAAATGTCATTCTTATGAGGCTCCTTTTTCAACTACAAGGTCAATATTGTGTTTCACTAACAACAAAACAACAAATTATCCGTGCATTTATATGGAGCTAAGCTTTAGGAGCTTTCCATCTTTACTCTCCTCCCTCGACTATTTTTGACTGGCTCGATAGACGGCGACCGGAAGAACAGCTGCTACGGTGAGTTGTTAAAACCTTTTTAGTAAACTCTGGGTACACAAACAATGTTCTCAATGCTTGCGTTCATGTGTAGAGCCCCTGGTGATACTTTGAGCAAAGTTTCATGTTGTGTCGAGCCTTCTTAGTGTTTTAAAAATAGCTACTTTTGAGGCTAGCATAAAAGTGCCCCTAGCACTCCCATTAAAAAGGCCATTTGACCGAAAAACGAAAATACGGTAAATCTTAAAAGTGGCGATTCCGTCCTAAATATGCTTTTAAATGAAAGTTTGACTCGGGTACATTTACAAAAAGACCCTAGGTTGCATTTTGGCGAGAGTTACGCTTTAACACACAACTGCCAGGAATCCTTTAAGATCAAGGCCAACATTTTCTAGAAAAATGACTTTGTACCATTGCGAAATCGAGAGTTGCCATCTGCTACCAGTTCTTCAATCATCTCCTTGGCCTTCTGCTGGGCAGCAGAGGACCCAAAGAGGACCACCTCAGCTTCATGGTCCCCACTGTTTATCTAAAAAACAAAAAAAGTAACAGCAGAGTTACAAACAGGGAAGAAAACAAATATCCTTTACATGGTCTGTGTCATAGGTTTCTTAAATTACATCCCCGGTTCCTGCACTTGCTTCACTTCCTTTCGTCTTAGTCCGTCCCACTGAGGAAGAATAGGAGAGATGTGACTAAATCATGCGAGGAGAGAGGAAACAAGGAAATGTTTTTTGAGGGATGAGAGGTCCTTTCCTCTAAAGCGTCATGTAAATTAATCAGCTGTATGGGCGGAGTTAACAACTGCTTTCAGCTGCAAGGCTTTCAGGAAGGCTGCTGTCGTGAATCCTTACTCATAGTCATAGCTCCTCAGAGATCCCTCCTTGGGGCAGAAATAAGAGCGAAGGAGGCCCAGAACAACTTCCGGTTCAAGTGAGGAGCTATCAAATAAGAGAACTGAGATCCAGCCATGGTCTGACCACAGTGCCTGTTCATGCAAAGAGCAACATTCACAATGTTTAGCAAAGGATACAGGGCAATAGCACAAAAATCTTGCCAAATTCTGAAGATGATTTACAGCTTGACCTGCATTTCAGGTAATCTACTAAATCTACAGTCCATTTCCAGTTTACATTGTCTGGAATTGGTCCTGATCCCCTATGGTTTGAAATTAAGCTGACTTGGTTCTTGTCTTGGATTTGACTGTACCTAACTTAAGAGGATTTTACAACAGTCCTGATGAATAAAAAGACATGCAATTGTTGATTTTACAATTACATCTGGTAATCTGACTTCTGTCATTTACAATCACAGCCAACTGTTGGTTAACTTAGACAACAGAAATGCCCAATCTCATTTATTGTTCCTTTCTCAGACCCAAGGAAGAACATATGTCGTCAAAGCATCGTCAGTCATGTCCACGCTGCCCTTCAAGTGTACACTAATGTTGGCCACAACAGTAACTTATTGATGGATGCGCTAACTAACTTGCCTTGATCCTTGCACCGGTGCTCTCCTCAAGTTCACGAATTTTGGCTCCTCCGCGACCTTTAACAGAATTAAAATGTATTTAGAGTCTGGGCAAAATCTCTAGCTAACATTACATCGCTAGTTAACGTTACAGCAACGGAACATATTAGCTCCATTGTTATATTTTTTTATAACAGTTTATGACAAGTGGTAGAATAGGGATTAACTTTACACTATCATGTCGACCTAATTTGTTAGCATCATAGACTGTATATAGGTTAGCATAGCTAACGTTAACTTAGCTGACAGCTAAGTCAACCGGTATTTTGCTAAAACGTGATACTTATAGCACCCTTTAAAAATGAAACTAATTGTTTAGAAACCTACCTATTACCCTCCCAACTAAAGCATTTTCCACGGTGAAAGTCACAGGCTGGGAAGAGTCCGACTTTTCACCGTCAAAAGTTCGTCGTCCAGGGCCTCCGCGATCCGTGCTCCGGGGAAAAGGACCGACTTCGCCTCTACCTCTCCGACTTTCGAACCCCTCGCTACGATCGGCTCTCCACTCTCTTGAGGCTGCAGACCTGGTTCCATTTCTTACACCGAAATTTACATTTTGGCCTTGACTGTCATACCGTGACAAATTCCATGTATTGGGAGTTGATTTTGTAGCAGGCTTCTGGATAGCAACGCCGCCCTCGCTGTACTCATCTTCCCAGTCAGACATTTTAAATTTGGCTCCACACATCAGTCCTGCCAGCTAACTAGTTCACTAACCGCAATTAGCTAACTGTCAAGCTGTCAATCAAAACTATGCCGCCTTCAAGTTTACTCTGTGAATTTGGTACTTTGGGATGTTGGAGAGATTTTTGATGAATATTGTATTAATAAATATGGAATGTAGCCTAATCAAAACATATTGTAAGTATAGCATTAAAAGGTGAAGAAATTTGCTAAATAAATATTTTTTTAAATACCATACCCTTTATATCCATTATCCACAACCCCGAACTTGTTAAATCCTCATTCCGCAAAAGGCAACATGACCATGTGTCTTTTACTCTGCGATTTTATAAATCTTTATTGTTAAAAAAGACACACAAAACAGAGCAGTTTAGTTAATTTGTACTTTATTAATTAATAATAAAATTATTTAGCATTTCTCATCCAGAAAACATAATGTGCACTTTAATAAATTAATTTCAAAGAAATAATAATGTTAACATCAAGCGTTAAGGCCCAGTTGTGAAATAAATTACTGTTCAAGCAGTAGAGAAATGGTATTTTTAGCATTCAAAGCCATATAAAGTCTGTGGCTTAAGCAACATGATGTGAACTGGATTCCCAACCCGAAATGAGCAGTTTGACTTCAACTATACAGTATGCTATGGGCTATAGGCAAACAGGACCTTATAGCCATGTAAAGAAAAAATGAAGACTTTTCATATACAAGAAAGGCACCCTTAAGCATTTTCCAGATTGCCAAAATTAGCATGTTTTATGAGGGGAATAATCCATGGGCTTTCCTTGTGTTCGATGTATTGCTCTAAAGTAACTGTCAGTTTTGGTTGGCCTCTTTTCATATGTAGCAAACATTAATCAATACCTACCAAAAAATATATTCCAATATTAGGGATTAAACTACCATGTCACATTTCCAGGCTTCCCAAACTCACCCAAAACAACTGCTTTCAAGCTGATAATATATATCATCATCCCAAAACAACTTCTGAATGGGCTGTAGAATATTTCAAAATCAATCTAAAAGTGTTTACAATTGACATTTGTTAGGAAATAATACTTGTTATATTTTACTACAAAATGTTAATTTGCTAAGTAATGCACTTACCATTCAAAACAAAGGGAATATAACTGAAAAACAATGATGAATAAAGGTTGTGATTAACACATTAAATACATTTTTAAGACTGCTGTGAACATGCAAAAACAAATCAAAATGGCTAACAAAAATTAAGATGGTTGACATAGTTTTGTGCTATCAAGTGTAGTTTTTCATTTAAGAGAAACTTGCAAAACACCAGTTTCCATAGACCTGTCAGTGAAAGTTTCTCAATCTGAATATGGACTAAATGTCCCAAAATATGAATGTGTACACTTGAGTAATTTTAAGCTTTATAATAATCCTAAATGGTAAAATATTGTAATTATGATTAATGTGGTGAGGAGGGAGTGCATGCACATTCAAAATCCTGGTAAATTATACTTTTCTTTGTAAAGAGGCCACACATAACTCACATTTTAATTTCAATCTCAGATGAGATGCTGACTTGTCTAGTTAGCCTACTGCCTGTGAGTCTCAAGGTTCCTTGAGGAAATTCCTCTGGATAAGAGCACCTGCTGAGTGCTGAAGTACCAAAGTCACGGTATCAATTAGGATTTTGTATTGAGATTACATGGGTACATTTTTATAATCTCACTCCCTCCCGCTCCTATTCTAGCATGTAAATATATCAAATATTTTGACACTGTAAGCAGCAGAATGGAGACATGGATCAAGTAACAACATGCATACTGGATCAACAACAGTGCATGTACAGTATATTGTTATCATGAGTTCTCATCTGAATCCAAGATAACCTTCTATGTTATAAAGGGAGTATGTGCATTGTGCATTTCTCCCTGTATCACCACACTACACCTATTGTTGCTCTGGACTGGTAAGAGGGAATATGTTCAGTCCAGCAGCCTTTAATCCTCATTGATGCACATGATGCAACCAGCAGCACCCAGTAAAAAAATAGGGTTTGTCCAAAAAAACTTGAAAAGACCTCAAAAGGTTTGTTCTAAAAATGTATCCTGATGTAGTAATTGGGTTATTTATATAACTACTTTCAAATTAGAATATAATATTCATATATATGGATACTTTTTGTTAAAGATTTGGAGGAAACATTACTTTAACATGCAGGACAGCCAGGCCACTAGCGAGTGTGTGACTGCTCTCGCAACAGCTTAGACATGCAGCATCTCATGCTTGGCTGAGAAAGCCCATTTGATAAGCCTACAGCAATTCAGCATTCAGACCATTAGCAACTAACTCACAAGGCTACTGTCTAAAGTAACTGGGACATGGTCCAGCACCTCGTCTTGAGTGATTGCTGATAGGCCAATTTCCCCCCAATAGGATTGGCTCATCCAAATTTACTGACAATTTGCTGACAAATGAAATTACAGTTTTTGCCGATTGCTTACACACTAAAAGTGAATGCTTTGACAAAAGCATCAAAACCCCTAACTTTTGTAAATATGCATTAAACAAAGGCACCAAAAGTACAAACACGTTTTCTGCTTTGCACTTTGTTTGCAATTCTGCAACACACTTCTTGCAAAACACTACACATTGTTTCTTGCATTAGACACTTTGTTCAAGAACGAAAACTCTTGCAATCATTGGGAAATGCAAAACACTATCTGAAATTAGCAACACACCCACACACATGATCACCTTGTGTGCCGCCATTGGTCTGCAAGGAGTTATCCCTCATCATGCCATTTTAGGTCCCTACAATACTGCACACATAATCATATTTCTGGATGCACTATACAGGATGGACCACAGTAGCTGAGGGTTCGTTGTCATCTGGGATATTGTTAGTTTCCACTGGGCTGCTCTGGTCTGGGACTGGTTCACCAACCACAATGTTGAAACTTCACAGTTGTATACTTGGCCCCTTACTCCCCATTTCTCAATCCGAAAGAGGAATTATTTTTAGCTTGGCGTTGGAAAGTGTATGAACGCCAACCACATGCCAACATGCCTCTTCTGCAAGCAATGGAAGAGGCATGCAGAGGAAGGCAGGATCAATTAACCATCCACCCCATCCTTTACAAAAAAAAAATGTTTACCATTGCACTGTAATTTTACTGCAATTATTTATTTTTTATTGTTAACAGTAACATAGTGTACTGTAATTCTACTTTTCTTTGTGTTTTTTGTTGTAAAAAAGAATAAACTGTATAATATTTTTTTTCTAATGCCTTTCTTTTTTTACATTTATTGAAATATAAGTAAATGTTCTGTACTGGAACTTTCACAGGAGCCTGTATGAGAAATATGGGTATACAAAGTAAATTACCAAAGAGAGCAGTGTTTTGTATAAAGTACATGAGTGCGTTGTTGCTGCTTTGAAAGAGTAATTCAAGTGGTGCATGTGTGTATCACTTTGTTGCAAAAATGCCGTTTTCAAAAAGAACTGTTACATTTTGATTGCAGTTTCATCTTGACATAGAACTGAGATATTTATTTAGTGTTGTTTCTTATTTGGCTGTGGTGAAGAGTTTTGACACAATGAGCCAAATTCCACGTGTGTAAGCAATCAGCAAAAACTGTAAGCAACCATAAAAACATTAACTACATTTCTGTGGTTGTAGAAAATGAAAAGAATTGGGACAATGGATTTGACCATTAACTCTTTCTTTTTTTTTTTTTTTTTTTATAACTGAGCTATTCCTATCACACCAGGCTTCACACAGACTGTAATTCTCCTTTCATTAATATATTTTTGGAAACAGTTCATGCAGTGATATGTATGAAAGCATTTGTAAAATGATGACATTTTACATTGCCAAAGACAGACAGTGAATAAGGAGAGTGATTGAATCTTCTCTTCTTCCAAGAAAGTATTTAAATGAAAAGTATTGTATGAAAAACTAAAGTATTAGACAGTAATCTGTCAGTTACAGCTCACTTGGATGTATCTATCTGCCTGCCTGCCTGCCTGTCTGTGTGTGTGTGTGTGTGTGTGTGTGTACGCGCGCATATGAAAGAAGTGGTTGACCTATAGCTTCCAGTGGCTTGTTTGAGGTTAAACTACACTCTTGGCTTTTGTAACTTGCATCTATTTTTGGCTGTGAGACAATCATACACTATTCCCTTCTGATTTGATTCACTCATTCAATTTTCAAGGTTGCCACAAGGCAGATGTCCTTTAATTTCTACAACAAACACTCCTGCTTGTTTCAGTGATGTGCCAAAACTACTTTGGTTTGTGTTTAGGATCAGACAGAAGTTAAAATGTAAGACTGCTGGAAATGAAATTGAAAAGAAAGTTAACATTACTCACAGTATATTTTTGTGGTAAACCAAATTATTTGATGTGCTTCTACACTTCGATGTCTAATCTAGGCTCAGAAATCACAGGTAACATCCCTTTCTTGCTCTTTATTTTAAACAAAACTTTATTTTATCAATCTTTTTTATTAATATATGATCTTGTAAAAAGTTAATAAAATGAATCTCTAAATATCTAAATATCTTTAGATAAAGACCAAAGCAAATTCTCTTAAATGAAGGTATCTTGTATTTGTGTATTGTTTGTGTATTTTGTCTAATGTAAATATGCCCACTTTCATACATATTTTATACTTTTATTCTTAATAAAAGTAATTTTAGTACCCTATAAAAAGTATGTAACATAATGAATGAGTGGATATAATCATGTTAGACAAAATGTGAAACCTTGTATGTCCATATAGAAAACATTGATTGGACATTTCCAACACAATATATATAGAGTGTAAAAATACTTTGAAAGTGGCTTCCCCAACAATGGTTTGTACATACAGTATGCAAGTGTGTGTGTGTGTGTGTGTGTGTGTGTGTGTGTGTGTGTGTGTGTGTGTGTGTGTGTGTGTGTGTGTCTGTGTGTGTGTGTGTGTGTGTGTGTGTGTGTGTGTGGTTATGCCAGCTGTACGTGTGGGGACTGACTGAGAAACTCGGGGTGAGGTGCAGCCTCCTCCACAGTCTGTAAAAGGTCTGAGGGGCTGCTGTCAGGTCCCTGGGACAGTAAGTTGAAATGTTCTTCTGTTGGCTCTAGCTTGCACTCCCTAATGAAGAGTTCTGTTCCATCCCAGTTTCTAAGGTCACCGTAGGCATTGCCACGTTTGCTACCATTGCTGCTGCTGCTGTTGTTGAGCACGGAGGCGAGACCAGGGGCATGGTTGGTCGAAGGCTGGTTGAGATTGTTCACAGAGAGGGATTTTCCAAGACTGCCTTCCCAGTCTGAAGGCTTCTCTTCTGGGCTAGACGAGAGCAGCAGCAGGGGATCAAGCTCCAGGCTCATGTGCCTCCTCCAAACCCCCTCAGATTTCAAGCCAGTCTTCTCCCGCAGCTGCACCCTTCCCTGGGTAGGGCCTGCCTCACTGTCCCCTTCCTCATCAGCATCGACACTGGATCCAACAACAAAAGAGGGGCCCAGGCTCCCCTCATCCACCGGCACTCCATCTGTCATTTCATCTGGGACGGGGTCAGCGGAATATCGGAGGTGGGAGGGATGCATCATGGGGGGCAGCCGGAGGGTAAAACCCCCTGTTGAGGGAGGTGGCGGTGGGAGGTCAGGAAAGTGTGCTCTTTTGGAGTTACTGTTGGGGGTGAGCAAGGTTGGGTAGGGGCTATCGGGAGGCAGCAGGGGTGATGGGGAGAGCGAGGCTGTTGACGGGGGATAGGATGGAGGTGCTGAGTCTGGGGGGCCGTCATCCTCAGCGGGTGCCAGGATGAGCCGCAGGCCTCTAGGGTTGGCGCTAAGAGAACGACGTATAACCCCATTGTTATTTCTTCCGCCTCCAGTCGGATCACCTCTCTGGGGGGAGGGTAGATCCCTGCCAACGATGGAGGTCTGGTAGTCAGAGTTGCGATGCTGGTGGTTGTCCAGCTCGAACAGGGGGAGGGAGGAGAGGGTGAGTGCTGTGGGGCCTTTGTGTAGGACTTGGCGGTAAACGTCCAGCAAAGAGTCCAATTTTGATTCAATGGAAGTTACCTGGGCACAGAGAAAAGCATAAGAGAGTGAGAACATGTAGGGAGGCAGAGAGAGAGAGAGAGAGAGAGAGAGAGAGAGAGAGAGAGAGAGAGAGAGAGAGAAAGAGAATCTTGAAGAGCTGTTAAGCAATTTATGACTTTTATTGATCTCAATTTTCAACCAACAATTTTCCCGTAACATTGACAGATCTCTGGTGTTTTCAAAATAGATTTCAGACCACAAAGTGAATTTTTAAAGCCAGAAATCTCCTGACAAAATAATTCCTGAATCATTGGTATTGATCAAAAGCCCAAATCAGCTCCTTGCAGATCATCAACACTAAAGGGGAATACAATCTTGCAAATGCATTAGTAAAGGATAGTGCTGATGTAGTTTTTCCCATTTAGATTTTTTTCTCAACTCACCTGTCTCTCCACCTTACACACACGTCCCAGCATGCTCATGCTCTCTAGAGAGTCTCCATCTGGGTGCAGTTTGTCCCTCATCTTCTTATCCACAGGAATCTGGCCTTTTCCCAGAATCTGATCCACCCTGATCCACACACAAACTGGTGTTAATATACTTGAAAAAATATTGATGTTGTAATATAAGTAGGCGCCCAAGCTTCATTTCAGGTTATCCCAAGTCAGGCAACAAACCTAAAGCAGCAGTAGGATGTTAAGATTAGAGTTAGTAGAACACACATCACACATAGCTTGGCTGTATCAGTGCCCTTATATGAAAACCCTGTATCTCCAAAATTGTCAGTTTTTCTGGAATAAAGATAAACAGCATTTTCAGATTGGATTAAATGCAGTATGCAGCCTGCATGGGTTTCATGGGCTCTTTTTAACAAAAGAAAACCAAAAAAATAAAATAATAATAATAATCACATTTTCACAAGTCATTGGAAAAGGGAATAAAAGCACAAGTCATTTATGAGAACTATATCTCAAAATTAGGTTAACAAATACAGTATGTTCAAAACAAAGATCATATTGTTGATGTTGGGTGAAAACCTGATATCACAAGATGACAATACAGTTTTGAGTTAAATGAATTCATCAGACCAAGTGTTCAGAAAATGTTCTCAGCCTACAGGATTACCCTTCCGCTTGAAAAATACCAATACTGAAGTTACAAGGTTTTTGCAGAACAATTTTGTGGGTGCATTACCAGCTATTTATTTCAATTTCAATTCCAAAAGGAATAAGGAAGACGTATATATTTCATCATGTTTTACTTTAATAAATTTAAATCCAAGCTAGATGCTAAATGCTGCATTCAAATTACCAGTGGATCTGTAGCCAGCTTCTGAATGTCAGCATTGATCAAATTACACAAGTTCTTTGACACTGTAATACTGTTGAATTAGTGGAGTTAATAAAGTCCGTACATCTCTAACATGCATTGATCTAGTAAAGGTCAGCACCCAGAAAATGCCACACATGATTTTCTTTTATCTACAACAAAAACACATGAATTGATTGGAAAACACTTTCAAACACTTTTGCACACAAGTTAGCAACATTCACAGGCACAAATGTTTCCCTATGGATGGGATCTAATGTTACAACAGGGATGATGTGTTTGGGCTGGTTTGTGTATGAACGTTAGTACACATCTGCAAACATTTTTGATTAAAACCTCACCAAATGGCCGGAGTTAAATGCATTAGAATAATCATGTTTTAGGTCAACATTTGAATATGCTTTTTACTTTTAAAACCCCTTTTTGTGTGTCTGAATTGTCTAATGCAAACTCCAACCATCTGGTGTAGTAAGAAAGTCTGTTTGCGTGTGACATTTCACAGTCAGTCAGACACTTTTCAGGACAGCAAGGGAACTAATGGTCACCATAGGGGGAACTAATGGGATTCTAGTGTAGGTAAAACTTAAATGAATTTAAATAAAAGTAACCCTGAGCCAGGGAGCTTCTTCCTGTGGTTGCTGTAATAATAGTGCAGGGCAGGAGAAGACATGTTCCTTGGTCGGCTACTCAGGCTGGGACCAGAGCCCGCTGCACTGGCCAGTCTGGAGACAGGAGAAATACTGGGTCAGATACATCTCTCTTTCTCTCTCTCTCTCTGTCTGTCTGTCTGTCTGTCTGTCTGTCTGTCTCTCAACACACACACTAAAGCATGAAGCACAGGTGGACAAATGAACAAATCCAGTCCTATACCAGCTGACATTGACATGTAGATAAACACAGAGGATGAGAGGGAAATGTAGGCTGAAAATGTAGTTATCAAAGGCCAATATTGGTACTGACATTTTCTAGATGGTCATGCTCTGATTTTTTAATATTTTGAAATGTAATTATTTTCAGTTTGGCCATATTTGCAGTCTTAGTCCCACATTTGTATTCATGTCAATGCAGATAGGTTTATAAAACAGCATTTAGACTGTGATGTGTCAATAATAACCCACACTTCACTAATTCACAATAAAAAAGATAACTGAAAAAAGTATGTTTTTCATGTCATTATGTCTAGATTAATAAGACTCTTTTGATGAGGGAGGAACATACAGGAGTGGCAAACATGCCATAGCATGCACATAGCTTATCCACAGGTCAAAGGTTCCTCTCCAAGCCATGTTTAACAATGAATTTATACAAATTCAAAGAATCAGTTTTGCACTTCTGTTTGCTTGTCATGATGTTGGCCACATTAAGGTTTACATTATTATTACGTTATTTCTATCATCCTCAGAGAGTAAACCTGTGAAAACATAATATTACTAAGAAGACCGACATAATGGCGGTCTAGTAGCAATGCTAATGAGATACAGTATAGATTGCAGCACTCAGGTGGTCTGTGTGTACCTACAGCCAATAGACACACTTCTAGTCTTGCTGACAACACTGGCATCGTCTAGCATCACTCAGCACAACAAAACACAAGATGACCAAAAGCTTAAAACAAACTTCCTTTTTAAAAACATGGTTTGTAAATGTGAAAGTCCCAATCCATAACTGCATCATAGCACCCCCTGCTGAAACAATATTTCCAGTTTTGCTTTAAATAAATTAAGTGATTATAGACTTATTATACAAGAACTGAAAGTGTCTATATTGAAGCTGCAAAAGGAAATAGGAACTGAACTAAAACAGCTGGATTTTGAAGGAATTATGATAATCAGTTTCTTCATGTATCTAATATGATAAATGAAGTTGTATGACTTCAAATCAACTCTGGATTGGAGCTTTTACATGAGGTCAAAATAGATGCATTGCTTCTCTAGGTAGCACTGAGTATCTTTTCTGTCACCTATGGTATGTTTGTTAGCTGGCAAAATGTTCTAGTTGGATGAGGTCATCAAGGAGCCCAAATCAGGATCATCAGTTTCCAGTGAGACAGAAATAACTTATGTTAGTACTTAAAATATTATGTTACTTACTACTAATCAAATAAAAATGGTGTGATAAAGCACCACTTCCTTAGTTGAACAATGTGGTAAGAAAACGTTTCCAATGCTTGTTTCTTAATGCATATCATTGAGGCCCAGATCACCACAGTGATTTTATGTCCACAATGTAACATCTCCATCAAAAAGTTTTTTTTCTTTGTAAAACTTTGTCCATTATCTATTGCTTGAGCTCCTTAATGACCTCTAAAGCCAGACGTGGGTCAAGCAGCCAATTTGGTAAATTGTTTTGTGCATGTACAATGTATAAAGGCTACTATCTCAGATTTAATAAACCTCACCTATCTTTGACTCAGAGTAAACTAAAAACAAACTGTGAATATTTAATTAATAAAAAAAGAAAATTATTTAAACAGGACTGCATCTTAACACAATTAACAGAAATAAACCAAAGTTTCCGTGGCTATTTCCAACCTTTATGGGCTATTCAAGTGTAAGGACGCACTGCATTTTTTACATGCATGAATGCATGCTGCTTGACCCAGGTGCAACATCCTCAAAGTTTTCATTATGTTAGCGGGGAAGCAGTTGGCGAGGAGATAAGGACAGGGTAGGTCTAACCCCGGTGCAGACTGTTTCCTCCGGGCCTGGCTATAATATAAATGCAGGGAGGGAGAGGATAAGGTCTTGACGCGGCTGCTGAAAGGCCTTGGAGGGGGACCCACTACAGTGTCTAGTCTGGGAGAGAAAGGGGACACAGGTGTACATATACAGTACGTACACACAAACACACATTGGGTAGAAAAGACATAGTTGGAAGTTAGATCGAGGTTAAAGTTGGTTAATTGTATTTAAAAGAATTATCTGTAGAGTGATAACCTCTTATATATATATATAGGACTAGTAGTAACTGCAGCAACATTGGTGACAACATCCAAGTCCTGGAATAAAAACTTTTATAAAGAACAATTAACAGATATCAATAAAAAATAGTAAACATGAAGATAAGAGCAAGTTCACGTTAAAAAAGGGGTAAAAACATTGCCTAAATGTTTAGAGGATGATTTTTAGACCAGTTTTGTGGGATTTTGTGATGTGAATGTATTGTATGTTGGGGTGTGTGTATGTGTGTCTGTGTGTATGTGTGAGTCCTGACCTAGTCTGAAGGCTCTTGATGCGACAGAGCATGTCCAGGTGTCCTGCAGAGTACTGCTCTATGACATCCTTCACATCGTACGGACGCAACGTCTCCTTAAACTTCTTTTTTGCCACGTGGAACTTCATGATCCTACAGACACACAGACACACACACGCACACACACACACACACACACACACACACACACACACACACACACACACACACACACACACACACACACACACACACACACACACACACACACACACACGCAGGGCATGCTGAAGTTAGTAACAAAGTCAAAAGGGGCTTGAAAAATAATGATGTAATTACTACAAGGAACCACTAGATGGTAGCAGCAGCATTGGGACAATCCTTGTTAGATATCACTTGTTGATTTTTCTTTGGAGTGTTATAATGAAAACATGGTTGTCTTGTCAAATCCATAACAATCAAAATTAATGACTTTGAAACTTGAGCGTAATCTTCTATCTCCTTTATTTGGTGAACAGAGCCACTGCTGAGCGGATAATATTGATACAGGTAAGGGGATCCATATACTTGGTGCATTTGGATTCCCCGGTGGCTTCTGCTTTTCTCCAGTTGCCTGTTTTTCTCACAAATGGAACAAACGGTGACAGATGACCCTCTCTAATAACAGTCCTCACAGGGGAGGGGGTGTCCAACCATCAACCTGACACCCTGGGAAAGCCCTGGGCTCTGGCTGCCCGTGGAGGAGACCGGGGTTGGGTGGTACGGGTGATCTGTGGTGATCTGTGTGTGTGTGTGTGTGTGTGTGTGTGTGTGTGTGTGTGTGTGTGTGTGTGTGTGTGTCTGAGTATAGAGAAACAGAAGTGCTGGTAATAGAAGGGTTTTGATGGTCTTTGATTCACTAGAAAACAAACTACTTAGTAACTGCTTAGTAATTTCAGTTGTACTTGACTTGAACTTAGATCTTTATTTATAAAATAAAGATCTTATTATTGCACCATCTCAGTTTCCTGATAATTTATTAATTCACGCTCGGTATCAGAAAAGCCCCCCTACAGCAAGATAATGTCTTGGCATGAAATATCTTTCTAAACCTGCAAATATAACAGAATTTCAGAACAAGTGAAGTAATGACTGATTGGATATTATCATCAAACTATCATTTTAAGATGGAACATTGCAACAAATTTGATTTGTGTCTGTGGATTTTAAAAAGATTCCACTGGAAATTGTTACATAACTTGTACTATCTGTTAAAATGATAAAAACTGGGGCGCCTGGTTAGCTCACCTGGTAGAGCAGGGGTCTTCAACGTTTTTTAAACCAAGGACCCCTTAACTGAAAGAGAGACGGAGCAGGGACCCCCTACTACATATTGTATAAATTAAGTTGCATATTAAACTGGGCCTACAGTAACGTGTAGGGCGGCCTCAAGCCTTTATACATATTTTTTTTTGCATAGAATACTAAGCTTTTAAAAAAGCCTTATAATTGTTGGCATGATTTTATAAATTACATTTTAAATTTTAAAACATACATGCGGCACAGTGAATCCTTAGGATGAACTGTATCTGTGGATGGCTATCTTAGTGACTACCTTACCTATAGTCCAGTAAGCCTATCATCAGTGGGGATTTATATTTGCTAATAATATGCTGGATTCACTTTTTAATTTTTAAAAAAACTTCAAAAAAATTGACAATAATTTGGAGGCCCCCTGCAGTGACTCTGAGGACCCCCTAGGGGTCCCGGACCCCCTGTTGAAGATCCCTGTGGTAGAGCATGCGCCTCATGTATAGAGGCTCAGTCCATGTCATTCCCCCTTCCATGCCCAAACTGTCCTATCAAATAAAGGCCTAAAATGCCAAAAAAAATATCTTAAAAAAAAAATAGATAGATAAAAACTACAAATTCCAATATGGATAAAGTTGGATGTGACACACTGTGTTATACCCACCTGGCACTGTATACAACACAGGCAAGGGTCAGGTGTAGCTGGTAGAGCTATAGCTAGCTTAGAAAAGTTAAGAAAATGTGATTGGAGTGAGTAATACAGGGGGAAACATTTTTGGTAAGATACAAAATATTACATTTGTATACAGACAGACTCAGAAGCTAATTACATTAATGGAGGAGGATAACTAGGAGCAACACTACAAATCATAATGACTTTGTCTTTTATCTTGCATTAGAATTTCAGACCTTTTATTTGTGATACAGTACTCTCCCGTCACCCAGTAATAACCATAAACAGCTTTATTGGTTAAGTAATGTCATTTTAATGTTTTTTTTTTTTTTTTTTTTTTTTACCTTATAATGATTCTGAATTCTTAATAACATACAGAAAATGATTGCAACTACATCATATTTGAACCAGACGTGATTTTTCTCCCCAACCTAATTTTTTTTTTAATGGAAATACTGCTTTATTGATGGTGAAAATGGACATTTTTACAATAAAAAAATGTGAAGAGGGTGAGAAGCAGCAGTGGAGTGAGAGAATCAGTTGGCGCCAGTTGGATAAACATTTGCTCACAGGGTGCCGGTGCCAGTGTAAGAGATCAGGGTCTGCTGAAATGCACGCACACACACACACACACACACACACACACACACACACACACACACACACACACACACACACACACACACACACACACACACACACACACAACAGCTTGAACCCCCCTCAGGCAAACTCTCAAACCCAGCAGTAGGTCTTACAGATAAAGAGGAAAATATGGAGAACAAATAGAGAAATCAGTTTTAATAAAGCTTTGCTTGAGGGAACCAAATATTGTGTGAACCCCATGCACTACATGTATAGTGGAGGCAAGAAAGATGGGGCTGTGTTGTTGTGTTATATTATCTGTTATTGTAGCACTGTGAGGGGATACACAAGGAGAGAGGGTTTCACCTAAACACTGATGAAAATACAAACGTGTTTAGAATCTTCTTCAACAGTCATAATTTGTGATAAACTAACTTGTTTGGGTGTATCAAACCAAGCTGCAAAACATGTATACAGTAGCTCATTGACTCATTACATTATATAAATGCATCCTTCTGTTAGCTGGTGGTATTTTTTTTATAACCTGGATGGATTCATGTAGCCATTCAAGTCCTGCACACTGAGAGATTCATGAACCTTTCCATCAATAGCTACAGATCATAAACAGCCTATAAAAAATACTTAGGCCAATAAATCAAAAGGAAACGCGATCGGACTTGAACAAGAGCTCAACTACAGAAAAGATTGTTGCTTTGAATAATGGCCAGAAAGAAAAGTGTTTTTGCAGAATATTATGATGTTGCAGTGAAGATGACCTTTGACCACCAAATTCTAATCAGTTCATCATTGAGTCCAAGTGGATGTTGCTGGCGTGGAGGCATAAAAAAAAAGCCCTATGGAAGGAGTTGAGGAATTATGTGACTAATCAATTAGATGCCCTTTGTCAAGAAGCCACAAAATACATAGAAATAGATACCACAGTCAATCGGGAGAGCAGGAGGGCTTCAATGGCACTACTGGCCAACAGGAAACACTGTTGATTCCAACAAACCATCACACATTCCAGCATGGTTTCAGAATCAACAGATCATCAACATATAGCTATAGTAACTAACAGCCAAAAAAACAGCCAAACAGGAGAAGGGAAATGACTTAAATCATGTAAAAATCAAGATCAAGAATCTGCAGCTTCATATTTCCCACATAAACAGGAGAGTGGTATCAATCTTCTCATGTGACTCTAAAGAAATAATATATTTTTCCAAAATTTTACTTTTTTTTTTTTTTTTTTTTTTTTTAAGAAGGCAACAAATTAAAGCAATAGCTGTGGAAAACTCAGCCATGACTAAGTTGCCTGTCAGGGATGATTTTTCATCACCTTTAGGGAATCAAAGTTATTTCAGTTTCTCACTTGATATTAGTATTTGGATGCGCGTTTGAAAATGTGGTTGTTGATGTCTTTTTCACAGTCTCTTCACATCTACTTTACAGACTGAAACACAAGACCTCAAACATTTGTAAGATATTGGTAATTTAAAGATGCTAATGATAAGAGCATCAGCTAGAATGCCTGAAATGTAAAGTGTAGCAGGACCTCACCTGACAGCTCTGATGACAGCCTTGAGGGGAGCCGATAGATCCTCCACTGTAACGTCGCAATGGCAGCCTCTCTCATCAAAGGAATCCTCTGTGGTCATGCCTGTGTCCACTGAAAGAGACAGACCGTCTTTTCATCAATAAATGTAGCCCGGTGCAAAATCGTTTCCAGTCTTTAAATTCATAAAACGCTTTCTGCATAGTGTGTCTGGACAGGAGTCTCCAAGTATGTTTCAAACTGATACTATTTTGGCTTTTAGGGGGTGAGAATGTATGCCCTGCTTGGTTGGGATATTTAGGAATGGGCAGGGTTTTGCCAGCTCAGCTATGTAAGGTGAGAGAAGAGAGTATATATATCCTTAATACTGCCAATAATCAGGAGAGTAGGAGACACGGACAGAGAGACGGACACAGAAAAAATGGTAAAAGAAAAGTAAAGGGGGGAAGAAATGGAAAGAGAGTGAATAATGATATTGTGTAAGTGCACAGGTTATAAAATCAGTTCAAATAAAAGATACATGAGAATAAGAGGAGACACAGAGGTGCTATTAAAACAGTCAGCAATTTCATCTTTATTTATTTTTTTATTTATTTAGTTATTCTATTATTCCCCGCTGTCTGACAGTATCACATATAGATTCAGCTTGTTTCAGCTCTTCATTGAATGTATCTTTTATTTTTATGTGTATGTACAGTCTTTTTTTCATTTGATGCATCATTACATCATTGCCATGTGCATCATCTCATTAAGATTTGCCCCAAATTCAGCCAGACATACGGACATATGGTATCTTAGGAAACAGCATGTGTTTGTAATGGCATACTGTGCTAAAAAGGGTCATTTGTCAGATGTTGTGTTGGTTGGTTAGTTGCCATTAATAGTAAGATGGACAAACACACATAGTCCCACTCACCATCTGGGACAGCAGTGCGAGTCTGGCTCTTCAGCCTCAGTGACGGCCTAAACCGGGTCCGATCATTGAAGCTCCAGCTCTTCTGCACTTTGGCAGGGCTCCCACCCATCAGATCTGCGCCGCCCACCACCTCGTTGCCAGGGGAAGAGCGTTGGCGGTCGTTGATGGACGTCTGCCTGCTCTTCATGCTCTGACCACGGGGACTCGCCATCCGGACCCGCTCCTTAAAACTCAACTTCTGACTGCAGGGAGGGAGGAAAGAAAAGAGAGGGAAACAAGGATGTAGAAAAAGAAAGAGAGGGGAGAAAAACATTCAAAGACACAAAGACAAATATTTGGGATGGGGTAGAGAGGGAGCAAGAGGGATAGAAGAGTTGATCAAGTGATAGATGATGGGAAGACAAAGGGGAAAAGGTAAGGGAAATTAGGGAAAGGGAGTTTAGGATGGAGTTGATAGAGAAAGAGAGTGTGTGACAGAGGTCAGAGGTTGATAGAGAGACACAAGGAGAGAGAAAGAAAAAAGGGATGCTGTCAACACCTATTTCCCCTTAGAGAATAAGAAGAGTTCAGAGTGCAGACACAGGGCAACATTCTTTCTTTCCCTTCAGACCAAACATCATTGATCCAACTAACATGCCAAAACACCAGAACACAGCCAGGCTGCCCGCCAAGCCACCAAAACAAACCCTCAGTTGGATACTGAAGTGCTGCAATCCTCACCTGATCGGCTGATAATCTATTCATGTATTCACTTTTAAAAACAGAGCTAGTAAGATTTTTAAGGTGATATGTGAAGCATGGGAACACTAATACATCATCACCACATTAATTTTGAGACTATCTTAAACAAATGAGACCATTATTGAGAGAAGCCTCAAACAGCCTCAACATGATTTTCCATCTTTAGATATTTTTGGGAAATGTTGGAGTGCTTTACACCGTTCTTCATGAGCAAAAACAGCTAAATATTTTAGAGATTATGAAGGTAAATCCCTTTCAGCATTTGAATCAATGTTTATTGGTAAATCTAAACAATTAAAGATCCAACAACAACAGCAACAGTGTTTTATCAGAAATGTGGTTTTAATCTGAAAAACACAACCTTTGTTTTGGTCTCAATTATTCAATTTAGTTACACCATGGTGTGATATATTGATGGTCAAAATGCTATGTATAGTAACTTTAAAATACATTATACATTCTATTATATTACCATTAAAACCATACTATGAATCTTATTATCTTCCTCTATCACCTTATTTGTCAGTTGAAAAAAAACAACAAAACATAACATCAGCCACTGGAAAGGAAAATGCATTTAACCACATAATGTTTAGATCTTTGGTAACCTTACAGGGGTTGGTGGGAAGGCAGTAAACTATAATGTTGCTAAGGCGAATAGTTGAACATGCAATGCAGCAGACCAATGAGAGAGAGGTGCAGGGTTCCAACACATTTTCAATGCCACAATTTCACATTTTTCCATATCTCAGTGTATCACCTGAAATTCAGTTTTTTTTATCAGTTTGAATCACTTTAACAGAAGTTGCGTTTACTTGCATATTCCAAAACTTTTAAAGACTTTGGGAAGTTTTTTTTAATTAATTTGCCATAATTTCTCTACAGCCCTAAAACAAAATGGGGAGATAGGTCAGGTTATGTGAGACTATAATTTCCTAAACCTAGACCTGTGCTACATTTTCCTTACTTTCCCAGACTTCACATCACATGACAATGCATTCTCACCATGTTCAAGGCAAAATTATATATATATATATATTATTTGTAAGCAATACAGTGGTAGTGATAGTTTCCTGTTCTGAATCTGCTGTATTCTGTACCCTCATATTGAAACAACCACACATTCTTTTGTTAGATACAGTAGATAGAGCAGAATAGATCTTTTAGTAATACATTTATTTATTACAATTCTTTCCATCTCTTAAGCTAAAAATGACTGAAAAGAGAAGTGCAGCAGTAATGCAGGGAGCATGCAGTAAAATGAGGAAAAGCTACAATACCCACATCCATAATATACTGAAAAGTGCATAACTACTGTATGTTGTTGGGGGATAATTTAAGGTCCAACTGAAATCACATTTTCTTTTTTCGTATGGATTTTTAATTCTAAAGTATGAAAGTATCATGGCAAGCGACATCCCATGATGTCTATCTTTTAAGTGATTTTAGAATAAAAGGTGCTCAACATGCAATTTGTTGATTGCTACAGTGAATTCAGATTAATTTTTTCATTTATCTAAAAAAAAATACTTTTTTATTGTTATCTTTTAAAATCCATGTCTACTTTTACAATGTAAAGATTAGTTTTGGTGGAATTCCCCTTTAATTTGTTATACAATACTTGTTTGCATTCGACAGGCAGCAGGCAGCAGTAGTCGTTCCAGACAGAGTCCTAAAAAAGGGACTCAGGTAAGAAGGAAGTTAAGTTTGTTTTCTTTGTTTTTCTTCATGCTATTAGTCATTCCCACTTGTTATTGGGGGCTAAGGGCAGGGCAGAGAGGATGCTGGGTAGTACTGTAGGTACCTCCTATATTTCCGAGTGTACCTTCTGAAGAGCCTCCCATTACGGAGACCCTTACTAGAAAGAAGTAGCATAAGACGGATGGAGGAGGGAATGGAACGATAAAGGAGGAAGGAGATTAAAAGAGGAGTTCAGCAGAGGAAGGATAAGAGAAATTCTCTCCTGTCAATACTGATGCAAAGTAAATACACAGAGAATGGGCAGGGGACATTCCAGAGAAGGATGGGAGTGGGTAAACAGGGATGTAATAGAAGGTAAACCCATCTTAACTCTCTCATTTTGGGATGACAAATATATTTATGGTGTAAATTTCATGATGCACAGTGTCATCAAAGCTATATAGCATATAAAGCTATAGTATAGTTTTAAAGTATTACTCTGTACATGTAAAACCTGGATTATTTTTCCCAACAAATTAGACCAAAGTTTCACCACATGCTTCAGTGAGAAACTATTCACATTTGCTTGCCTGGGTTTGGCTCTTCAATCATATGCAAAAGCTCCAAATGAACTCCTAATGTCCTTGCAACACAACGATTGTTCTGTGACATGTGGTCTAACTGACTATGCCTGCCTGTGTGCCTGCAGTGCTGCTTAAAGTAGTGCTCAACAAAAAGTTGAAATAGTCACTAAAAATCAGGCTGTATTCATATTCAATTTAGGTGTTGTTTTAAATTAAATTGGCCGCGTTTGCCAGTTTAGTCTACTTTTCATTCTTTGGTGTGAATGCTGTTATTTGAGCCGTGCTATGGACTAAACAGCACTCGTACAACTACAAACACAGCACAAAAAAAAAGTTTGAATCATTTGAATGAACTGTACCAGGAGACACAAACACACACACCCTGAAAGGCACACCTGCCTACACACATAAACTCCAGATTAAACCCCATTATACTTTATTTCATGTTGCCTCTCATTGCCAATATCCATACACTCAGCATGATGTCCGCGGTAGCACTTTGTGGTGCGCCTTATGTTTACTACTGCTGGTGTTTACAAGTCTGCTTAAACAAAAACCACTAGCTGTTTACCACGGCACCTACCGCCGCCGAGCAGCCGAAAGTCTGTAAAACCACTAATAACACAGTGTTGTGTGTTCTCTCGGTGGAGGGGAACATAAAAGTGCACATAATTACGATTTCACAAGTGTAAATTGGACTGCAACAAACGAAAAGTGTAATTAAACAGTCCTAAACAGAAGCATTTCTGAGGGATGAATGCTGCTGTGGATGCAACAAAGTCTAATTAAAAGTAGTTGTGTTTAAGGATGCACATTTGTGTGTGTGTGTGTGTGTGTGTGTGTGTGTGGCTGTCTTAAGTTTAAATGCCTAAGAAGCTGCTGGCTCAATTTAAGACTCCCAAATGTTGCCAAAGTAGCGCTGCACTGTAAAAACTATACTAGCATAATTAAACTCACAAATCTCTCTCTGTCTTCTTCCCCTCTCTGAAATCCCCTATCTCCCCCACCCCTCTCCCTTTTTTAACTTTGCTCTGTCTTTCTTAGACTTGTGTTGATGATTATATAAATACCATCCCAATGGAAAAAGTGTGTCATGGTACAGACTCCTGTCTTTAAAGGCGTGTGTGCATGCATACACACGCACATGCGTGTGTGCACGCACACACACACACACACACACACACACACACACACACACACACACACACACACACACACACACACACACACACACACACACACACACTCTCTCAACAAAGCCAAAGAAGTCCATCACCCTTCCCTGCTTGAGAGTCAAGTGCAGAGAAGGAGGAGGAGAGACAAAAACAGAGATGGAGACGTAAAGAAAAAGTTGGAAAAGTGAGGTAAGAATATAAAAGAAAGAAAGGAGAAGAAAGCTGGAAAAGGCAGCACATTACACCTTCCAAAAGGGTAATTTATAAGTAGCTCTTGTAGTACTTTAATTGCTGTATAGCTTCGGTCTACCTGTATATGATGTAAAAACACATCTGTCTCTATCACTGCATCTCTTCCTGCCTCTCTTTCTCAAATCAACACAAACCAATAACTACTTCAGCAGAGCACATGAGATAATGTAGAGAATGTGTTACTCAAATGGTAAATAAATATTGATCTGACACCTCTGGTTTACATTTATCAGAACACATCAACCTTGTTATTGTGTAACTCTCTTCTGCACATTCTAATTATCTCTTTTATGTTGTATTTCATAGCACTGCAGTGTACCTTCTCTCACTTTAAATGTTTCAAACTTTTTCTTTCCTCCTCCTATTGTGGACATCATCATCACTTTGCTAGGTCATACTGGTTAAAAAAAGAGTTTAACATCAATATAAGTCAAAACAATGCCACAACTTAGTATTTGTTCTATAGGTTAAATAAGGGTTCAGTCATTCACTAAATCTGACTGACAAATAAATATATCGCAACCCTTTGATGTCCTCAATTGATTCACTAACCATTCACTATGATCCGGTGAATGTCAATAAACAAATAAATAAATTCATCATTTATTGACGATGAGACCTATGAAAGACCCAATCTGTAATCAAACAATGAATGAACTAAAGAATAGACCAAACAAGTCCGCACACCAGATAAGAGCAGATATCACAGTTTCAAAGGTGTAATTACAAAACATTAGGCATATCATTTAATTATAATTGCATCATATGTTGAGTGCATGTGTTTGTGTTTTTGGAGGAATAAACTGAGAGTCATACAAACCTGTAAGTAGTCTCTCCTTGGTCTTTCCTTCAAGGGTTAGTGGGATAAAAAGGAGGAGACAAAGGGAGAGACATTAGTATTCCAGCAGATTAAAAAATAGCATTACACAGATGTTTTCACTAATGGATATATGACGCATGAAGCCAAAAGGAAAGAAAAACAAAGATACTTGGATTCAATGGGGTTAATTATTTACAATCACGTGCAAGCTACGGCCATGCACAGTAAGGCTAAGCGTTAGCTGAAAGACAGACAAGGAAATCGAAAAGGTAAGGATCTATGTTTGGTGTGTATATATATGTGTGCTTGTGAAGGCAGGAATGGCAATCTGCTTCATCAGTCACACGCAAAAACTGTAGGACAACACAAATGTTAGTAAGCAACTGAACTCATAAATGCCTAAACTGAGTTTTGTTAGGAACCTCCAAAAATTTGTATCTTAAATTTTTTTAACTTGACCAAAGCTGAATCACTTTATGCCAGTGGTATATTAACAAAATAATGGAAGTTGTCCACTTTCTTTTGTTAATGTTTAAATTTCCTGCATGTCTGGTTCTAAGAACCTGGCATGTTAGTGTTTTCAACAGTAAACATTTATATAACTTCAATCTCCAAATTAATTAGGATTGTGTACTATTATTAACATAATACCTCAGTGACTTCCAATGAGCCATTCAGATGTTAATGCATTCAGCTGTCTGAATGTGAAAAGGGTGTTAAAGACCATGCATGCTAGGCAAACCATTCATGTTTGGAAAAAAAAGGTTAATATAGGTATGTTTATGAAAGAATGATTGCAATGCTGCATAACAGTGAGTCATACGGTGGAAAAAGAGTTGAACCTACACTGATGGCAAGGAGCAGATGGAGATGATAGAGAAAAGATGAGGAGAATGGCTGAGCAGCAGCAGCCATGTTTGTAAGTCTGTAAGTTGTTACCTACTTGGCGGGGCTGCAGGTATGCAACGCCTTCAAATGAGGCTTCCAGGTAGCAATGGAAACCGAGTTCTCATCAGCAGCATAACTACGCCAGACACACTACGTGCAGAGTCGACAGGATAAATAAAATAATGATAAATGAAACAATTAAGTGAGGGAGGAAAAAGGGGGCGGGGGAGGGAATGTATAAGTTGGGTAGGAAGTGAGAAAAGGAAGGTGAGGAGGGAAGAAAAAGAAAAAAAGCTGATTAGTTGTTGGGTAGTGTTGATGCATTGGGGCTGGGGGTTGTCGGAGGGAGCTGGGGGGGAGGGGGAGTGAAGGTGGTGGTGGGGATACATGCCTGAGGGGGGGGAGGGCGCTTTGGTAGAGGTGCCAGGTGGCTCTGAGGTAGGGACGAGCACCGTCAGTGGAGTACAGACGCCAAGCCGCCTGGGTGGGTGGGGGGGGAGCAGAGATGGACAGAACACACACACATTCAGATGTACACACTGACAGACACACACAAAAATGACACAGAAGGGCAACAGCACAAACATAGTGAGGAAAAAGAGACTGAGAAATATGTGAACAACATGTAACATTCACAGGACGTTTTAGGGGATGTAACCAGCTGGCAGCCATATTGGAGGTCCTCAGTATTGCCATGAAGTATGAAAACGACTTATTTTGACTTTAAGTTTAATAGGTTGTCTTGCTATTTGGACTACATTAAAATGTACATCCATCTTAGGCAACATTTTAAAAGCCAGCCAGAACCTGTCACCTGGGGTGCCAGTAGCTCAGTCTGTAGGAAGTTGGGTTGGGAACCGGAAAGTCGCTGGTTCAAGTCCCCATATGAAGCAAAGTATGGTGGTGGACTGGTAGCTGGAGGGGTGCCAGTTTACCTCCTGGGCACCGCCAATGTGCTCTTGAGAAAGGCACCGAACCCACAACTGCTCCAACTGTGACAACTGTCCATCGACAGCTACAGCCCCGTAACTCTGACATCTCTCCATTAATAATAATAATAAATTGAATTTGTATAGCGCTTTTCAACATCCTAGTGCATGTATAGGTACTGAGCATGTGTGTGTAATTCAGGCCTGGGTGTAATGTGTATTCTAACAACAGAGTGAAAACATTGTAATTTCCCTTGTGGGATAATAATTTATTATTATTAAATGTTTAATGACTATTGGCAAGTTAAATAATGGCTGTGATGGATGGGTTAGATTTAGCAAACAGAATGTCTAAGTTTAACTGACGGCAAGATGCTACTCTTGTGTTTTGAAGTCTTGGTTTTAGCTAACATAAACGGCTGGATTTTGTCAAAAAATGGACAAACACAGTTCTGTGTATTGGTTGTTCGCATATATGGAATTGTTTGTCGGTACGATACTAAGGTACAGTCCATGTGGTCATACATTTTGGCCTGCATGGGACATGGACCCTCACATGCAGAACATAAAACTTGGGCTCAACAGCGACGTTTATTGGGAAACAAATGTACCTGATTCAGCAGAAATGGCCTATATCCACCACATTCATTTCTGCAGATTGTTTCCTTTTTATTTTAAATCATTATTAACTTGCAGCCAACTGAACCTCATCGATGGCGCCAGGTGCCGTTACAAGATTTGTGATATGACTGGAAAGCTTTTATATAAACACTTTACACAGACAGGGTGGGACATTAACACCAGTCACTTGCCAAATGCTGGTCAATTTTGGCTGTTATGCTAGTCTAGAGACTGCTTTAAAGTAATTTGGAGATTCAATGTTGTTCTAAAAATACAGTAGCAAAATATTGTTGCAGCAGGTGAAATTTCGAATCGACCAGCTGCTGAGGCTTGAAGACAATGCTAATATCCTGCACCGCATACAGACAGAGACACACACACAACACACAGTGGTTTAAAGCAGGGAGAGCTGTGGGAGATGGGGGAGTGAAGTGACGGACAGAATGTCATCCACATATTTAACACATCAAAGCTGCTTCCAAGTTTCCTTTCACCTGTTGAGGAAAATGTTATGAGTTTGGCGGGACAACAGACAGCACCCAGGTGCTTGATACAAAGCCAAAAAGACAGAAACAAGATCAACACACGCAGGATTAATTGCTCCCTTAGTTGGTTATTCAGGATCAATTGGGCTCCAACTGGTCTTTGTCAAGCATAGCAACTGAAGCCCTGTTTACACGAAGGGAAGACGCAGATATTTTCCTGCGGTTTGGCCTCTCATTTACATGAAAACCCCGTTTTTTATCACAGAAAACGATTATTTCTAAAAACTCCGGCCAAAGTGGAGATTTTGGAAAACTTCGTTTGCATGTAAACTGAGACAAACGGAGGTTTAGGCAGCCGAGAGAGAGAAAGAGGAAGTGAGTCGTTGCTGTTGTTGCTATTTTCGGGATTCTGATTGGCTAACATGGGCTTGAGCTTCTTGTTACACTGCCACCTACAGGTGTGGCATGCTCTTGACGGCATTGACAGCATATATACACGGGTACATGTAAACGAACACTTTTCTGAAAACATAGAGGTTCTAAATGTCCGTTTATGAAAATAGCCGGCCACGTGTTCTCGTAGTCTCGTATTTCTAAAAACGTCTCACCGATTTCATACTGAGATCTGGGAATGAGGCAGCACAGGGTGAGGCAACTAGACAGGTTTGAACAAATCTCTGTATCATCTAAAACACTTATTTGGAAGTGAAACAAAAGTGAATGCACCCATACCGTCCTCATTAATAAACCGCTGTGTTATAGTGCATTCATGTGTCCATCACTAAGGTAAGTACTGTACGTCTGAGAAATTGTGGCTTAATGAGGTTTAATGATGAATATACGTTGTGATGCTTCTCTTAAACAGACAATGTACAACTTTCAAATGATGGTACATACCCATGCAATTTCCATTCACTGTAATATCCCGTGATTAACAATATACAATCAGTGAAGTTTATGGTTTCCATTATTTACACCCTATAGTGGCATTTTCATTGGTGCAGTTCAAGTGATATATTTACATGATCATATGATAGTTCTATGCTTTAATGTACAAGTTGATTGCCTGATTGCGCCATTAAATAATTGACAGAATGAATTATGGGATATCGATGAAAGAAAAATGTAGCATTTGTAGGTGTTGCCTTGTCAGCCTGCTGTGACATGTTCAGTCTAGAAACCCCTTCATTAGGACACGGATGTAATCTTTTACAACAGTTT
This sequence comes from Sander lucioperca, assembly GCF_008315115.2. Lineage (NCBI taxonomy): Eukaryota > Metazoa > Chordata > Actinopteri > Perciformes > Percidae > Sander > Sander lucioperca. The sequence continues at coordinate 27,963,606 of NC_050187.1, forward strand.
GGGTAACAATAGACCTTTTTAGCAGCAGACATTTTGACTTGTCATAGTAGGAAAGAAACAGGTGTCACTAATAACATTAACGATCACTCCGTTCTATTCAAGTGTTCCAGTGAGATTGGCAGTACCAATACCAAGATGCTTTTCCTACTGTGACAAGTCAAAATGTCTTCTGTGAAAAAGGGATATTTAGAGTTTTAGGGTTATTTCCACTTCCAAATATTAAGTTTTGGTAGACATCAAGGAAGAAGCCAAGGCACTCGTCTTTTATGAAAAATATATATAAAATGCCTTTAATGCATCTGGCACATTTTAAATAGAATAAGATAAAAACAACTTCAACGCGTTTCGGCGTCCAGCCTTCTTCAGGAAGTTACAGGCACAAGAGGTGGAACAATTGAAAGCACCAGGTGCGAGCACATCAACAGGTGCAGCCATTCAGCAATCAAGGTCAACCCCTCTACATCAGTGTTCACTCAGTCTATCACAAAAAATGAATGTTGTCAGCAGGGTGCATCATCCCCAAAGGCCATTAGGGTCATTTGGTTTGGACAAAACATAATACCATAGCAGGCACTTTACTAGATGACAAGTTCAATTTAAAAAGTAGGTCAAGGTAGTTCAGTACAGTAAGACACACAGACACTGTCAAAGATACACATTCAGACAAACATAGAGAAACACACACACACGCGCGCGCGCGCGCACACACACACACACACACACACACACACACACACACACACACACACACACACACACACACACACACACACACATGTCAGGTATTTATTGTTCATTAAAAATTAATACAACTGGTCTTGTCTATTACAATGAGTGATGACTTGGAGGAGCGTCTGCCCAGGGACTGATTGCCATGGAAACGGCTCATAAATCCCAGCAGTGTGTGGGACACACACACACACACACACACACACACACACACACACACACACACACACACACACACACACACACACACACACGTATTAAGTACACTCTTAATAAAACAACCTCACTCTAATAGGAGGACTTCAACACACTCATCATCAAACTGCAACAAGTAGATGCAAGTACGCACGCACGGACGACGCACACATCACACACACACACACACACACACACACACACACACACACACACACACACACACACACACACTCATGCTGTTATTCTGACTCAGAGACACACAGTGAAAGGCTAAGAGCTGGTCAAAACAGATGCACACAGTGTGAAAATTTGCATTGTATTCACACTGGTCCTCAGCTGCTGCAACAAAGTTCAGTAGAGGTGAAGTGTATTTGTTGTCTGCATGTGTGCGTGTCTACCTGAATGAGGCTGGCAGCTGGGTTCCTCCTCTTTTCAAAGTGCTTCTGTCGATGCTGCTCCTGCACTTTCAGGGCAAAACCTGACCCGAGGATGCCCTATGCGCAGAAACACACAGAGTTCTAAACTTACACAAACATCCCCAAAGATAAATCAAGGTCCCTACTCCTGTTAGCATTAACTTTCTGGAGCTGTGATGGAATACATGTATTCATTAATTCGTTCATTATTCTGTGTTGTCATGTGATTTACTCACAGCTGGAAGAGCGAAGAAAGAGATCCCCAGCAGAGCAAAACCAGCTGATAATAACCGTCCGGTCCACGTCTGCGGGGTCTTGTCACCGTAGCCAATGGTTGTAAGGGTGATCTGAAGGGTGAGAGGTCTTGATTAGAAATTGCTGATTAGCAGATTTAAATGGATGATGCCCACTGGTGATGGCTCTTAGTTTTCTCTTGTGTTGACTCATACATATTAAAAGTTTATGTGGCTAAACTTCACCTTTTCACCATAATGATATAACAGTTTTTAGGATCTACCAGAAAGTAAGATACCCCTGGAGCAGAGAACGTGGGAACACAGTGTGTCTGAGTGTCAGTCCCACAAGCCTAACGAGTCAGTCTCACCTGGCAGCAGGAGAAAATTGAATTTATTGATTGGGCCATTTATTGTGTGTTTTTTTTCAAGGCATAATGGGTTTCAGATGTAGGAGGAAACAGTGCAGTACAGCCAGCCAAGTGTGACTCTAAAGGCCTTGTATTGCAGGTGTCATTAAGGTCAAACAGAAACTGTTAATGGTAATATATAACAGTTGTCAGATAGAAATACCCTAACTCCAATTGTGTTGCGTCCTTTGATTTTGCTTGGGATTAAAGGGAGTGATTGTACTGTGTTGGAAGGGAAAACTTATTCAAAACATATTTGATGATTTCAACACTATGTGACAGTCAATTTAATGACTTATAGTTGTTTAAGCCCTATAAAATCCCAGCCCTTGTGTGATACAGTACAACACACATAATGCTACGAAATGAGCATGAACAATGATACATCTTTCACCAAATAACACCCAAAAAGTTGATCGAAGTTGAAAATAATCAAATCACATAAATGAATACACCTTATTTACAAAGTTTGATTTTGAAAACACCTTCAGAGCCGTTACCACCAGCACAGCATGATTGTATTCAAAGGGCTTTTAAAAGGCCTAAACATATGTGTGTATGTAGTGTGTATATGTGTGTAAGCCTAAAGGTGTTTAGTATACTCAAGTGTATCTGAGTGCAATATGTATTTGCTCACCGTGCCCCACCACAGAGCGTCGGCGTAGGTGGCGAACTCCTGGTTGAGTTCTTTCTCCACCAGATACACCAAGAAGGAGGAGAAGATTAGCACCAGAAACCCAATGTACCAGGCAGTCACCAGCTCCTACAAGACACACAAAAAAATCATTATATTTACTAAATATAAAGCTTTACTAGGCACTTCACACAGTTTGAAAGTAAATCTAATGTATTGGATACATTGACCCTGAAAATAATTAACAATTGACCCCTTAGAGGGAAAAGTCTTCTTTTTATCTGATGAATTTGTTTTTTCACCATGCAGCATAGGCATTGAAAAACACAGATTTTTCCTCTCAGTTGTCATATAATACATACTAATTTTTTACTTACTAACTGTATTGACAGTAAAGAAGAAAAACACCTTAATTATTTGCTGTGATGTACATGTGAAAATTAGTCTACTGTTCCTCGTTTGGTTGATCCTAAAATTCTGTTTAGGATAAAGTATGCAGTACAAAATCATGAAACCACACAAATGGCCATGATATAATATACTAGTAGCACGTGCAACAGGCACATGCGTAGAGCAAATAATGCCTGCATATATAGAACAAACAAAAGAGCATATGATGTACTTGTAGCAATGGGGACTTAAAATAAACATGCCAATTTACAGACGTGAATCATGGTATTGTTAAATGATACTTATGTTAAAATATAGCATTGCTAATTGACAGTATTATTGAATAATAAACCAATGTTTTACCTTCAAGTGAATATACATTCACTTACACTTACATACATTCAATACTGCACATATTTCTAGTTATTTAAGCCTATTCAAACTTGTTCACCATATTCTTTCTTCATCTTTATATTTTCCTGCTATTTTGCATTGTGTTGTCATGTATATTACAACGCAATTATTATATTTATCATATACATTTATTTGAAACAGGCTCAAGTGTTTACACTGTTGATGTCTGTTTACTGTATATGCATGAACAACAGCATTACTCCATTCTTACTTTCTAATTCTCTTTTTCTTTGCTCTATCCTCCTGTTTGGTGCTGCAACAACTCATTTTTTACAGTCCAGCTGATGTTGCTCTACCTTATCCTCACAGTTACTGTACCTTATAGTGACTACACATACTCCTAATTCATTAAATTTGGTGTCTTAAACACAGAGTCTACGTTTGTCTCTAATTTGTCACTCTTTTTTTGAAAAGTGCTACAGTACCTAAATAAAGTTCAATGATATTATTAGTAATACATTTCTGTGTGCAATAGTAGTCTGGAATACACAGCAGAAGAACTGGGTAGTCAGCATGAGAAGCAATAGCCACCATGACTGAACGGACAAAAAAATGCTACCAAGGTAATGAAGACGAACCAAAGCAAATCAAAGGAAAAAGTTAAAAACAATACACACTGCTTGATTAACAGGTGATGACAGATTAGGTAAATATCTGAACCATATAAATAGTTCAGAAGAGAAGAAACTGTTCAAATTGTCCTACCTTACTATGTGCATAAACTACAGATCCCAGCAGCTTCCAGGTCCCTCCCCTGCGGTCCATGCGCACCATGCGCAGGATCTGCAGGAAACGAAGGCTACGCAGCGCAGAGGTGGCAAAAATGTTACCCTGGCTGCCGGCTGAAACCACGGCAACAGAGGCGATGAGTACAATGATGTCTGGGGAGTAAAAGAGAAAATGAAAGGTCATGGGTTCCACAATATTAGTTAACAGGAACTGTGGTTGACTCACCTACTTTTTAGATCCATTCACCGATCCATCCATCACCTTTAAACCAACTATTGATTCACTACATGCTGTTTGCTCCCTTTTCTGTCTCTATTAGTCTTCTTCTGTCATTCTGTCCACAACCCTAACATTTCCCACTTTTTCTTCTCTTGTATTTCAGTAAAAGAGTAAAGAGTGACATGATATCACCAGGGAATAATTAAGCTTAATATAAGAATGAACAAATACAATGTATGTGTTGAAAAAACACCATGACATTCATTTTGACATTCCCATGCGCAGATAGCCACCGAGAGACCTTTGTATTACAATATATATCTTAAAAGATTGTTTGAAAATACCAAGCTTCACAAGTTTTGTCTGACAGTGTAAGACAATCACACACGCGCGCACACACACATACACACACACACACACACACACACGCATACATACACATACACACACACACACACACACACACACACACACACACACACACACACACACACACACACACACACACACACACACACACACACACAGACTTACCTATAACACAAAATGGCTTCCTGGCGAATCGGAGGCGTCCTTGCCAGCCTCGGTAGCGGCAGCAGCAGCCAGCACTCCATATCCTGATGATGTACTCCAGACCAAACACTACAATCATCACAAACTCCTGCAGGACACACACACACACACACACACACACACACACACACACACACACACACACACACACAGACACACACACACACACACACACACACAAAACCCACACATTTAAACCTTTAAATGCTACAAATGCAGAAGCACAAGCAATAACGACAGGCCTAGCAAAGGGTCAAGGAAGTTATACTTTGTTGCTGAGCTTGTTCTAGCTGTGCTCTAACCACTGAAACTACTGCAATACAGAAAACACATGTACTCTCTGACCAATTGGCAACATTCATCAATGATAATACTTTGGGGTGGCAGTAGCAAAGTCCGTAGGGACTTGGCTTGGGAACCACAGAGCCGCTGGTTCAACTCAGTCACTCTCTCCAATTAGTGCATGTATAAGGTCCTGTTTGTGTATTTCAGGCCTGTGTGTAATATGTAACAACATAACAGAGTGTAAAATGTAATTTCCCCTTGGGGATTAATAAAAGTATCTTTTCTTCTTAACTATTTCAAAGGTAAATGTGAAAAAGATTACTTGTACTATGAAAACATGAGTGAGTTGTTTTATGGTAAACATGTTGACTGTCCTGGCAGAAAAAGCACAGATGTAATTAATAACATTAATAATGGCTGTATTCCACTGAGGTGTGCCAGTTCCAGGGCCCTCTCATTACGCATGCTGGCTCGCTAGTTTGACTTACTGCGACACTTCAGTGGAACAGAGCCATCGTTACTGTTATTAGTTTTACTGTGCTTTTCCTGCTATGACAGTTAAAGATGTGTGCTGTGAGAAAGGCTAACCTATGCTAAAGAGTTATATTAATAATATAATATTAATAGCAATAAGTGGCAAAATAATGTCCTTTAAAGGAATAGTTTGACATTTTGGGAAATATACTTAATCACTTTCTTGTTGAGAGTTGCACGAGAAGGTTGATAAGACTCTCATGTCTGTCTGTTGATTATGAAGCTTATGATTAGGTTAGCTTGGACTGAAAGCAGGAGGAAACAGCTAGCCTGGCTCTGTCCAAAGGTAGAATAAATCCAACCTACCTACCAGCACCTCTAAAGCTCACAAATGAACACGTTAAATCTAGTTTGTTTAATACTTGTAAAAACCTGGCAACCACACTGTGACAACAAGATGGAAAGTCATTGTGCTTGGCCAAGAAAGAAATAGTCCCTGTGAATTCTGTGGATTATCCACAATAACTGAAAAGACACGTTGCTGTTGAATTTTTTAAATGAGATTTTTCATTGCTTTGAGCACTATAAACAAAATCATTTTCCTCCTTTTTTATTAGGGTGTAAGCAGAAATTCAGAGACAGATATCTCATAACCTGGACTAATTAAAACAAAACTGTCTGCAAGGCTACTACTAGAGGTGAGGAAGTTATGTAACTGGCCCTATGATGTATCTACTCTTCTCTGTACATACACATGCTTGTTCCACCCCTGCTTCCAGTTTATTTGTGCTACGTTGTTTTCGTTCTCTCCCTGCTCTGACTGATGATTTTCTGCTAAATCACATTTGAGGCACAGACTGTTAACTTCAATTAAATTGTAACAGCGTCATTTTGATCTTGAGGGATCAATCATGACAGTTCTGAGAATGAATCAGCCTTTTGCAAAAATTATCACTCAGCCACCCCCCCCCACACACACACACACACACACACATACATACACACACATATGCTCAATACTATTAATTTTGTGACACTTTCAAAATTCATCAGTGTCGAATAATATGAACTCACTAAGCTCCCCGGGAGAGATGTCTTGATTGTGTGTGTGTGTGTGTGTGTGTGTGTGTGTGTGTGTGTGTCCTACCAGGATGAGCAGGCAGTGTGTGGAGAATTCCTGGTGAGCAGGGATGGTGGAAAACACAGAGAGAACCAGACATCCAAACACCAGGATGAACCTGTGGAGACAAAATGCACACACACACACACACACACACACACACACACACACACACACACACACACACACACACACACACACACACACACACACACACACACACACACACAAATCAGCTGTGATATCTATCTAATCACTAAGAGCTCATTAGCTCAGGTAATGCACACATCAGCAGTGGAACACATAACACACACAACACAATATCATAGCCTGCAGCACTGTATCAACTGCTTGTTCAGCCAGTGTTATTGTGAGAAGAATTTGTTAGCCTTCCATCCATTCATACAGTTCGTGAATCAGCTGAATCGCCACAGTAACAGCAATATAATAAAGCTTGATGGAGCTTTAAACAGTGCTTAGCCTGGTCCTAATAATATTTGGTACGGTTTATATCCTGCTTAATGTAGCCCTGCAGAGGAGAAATAATCACGTCACTTTATAGCTTGCCGGTTCACTTCCAGTAATTCTGCGTGTGTGTGTGTATGTGTGTGTGTGTGTGTGTGTGTGTGTGTGTGTGTGTGTGTGTGTGTGTGTGTGACTACGTTTGATTTGTAGTTAAGTTATCACTTAAAAAACTGAAGAGGGAAGAATAATTCTTTTAAAATAAGAATCTGCAAGTTATTTTAGCATTATTGTTGGCTCAACTTCATCAGTGGCCGCGTTCACATTTACCTCTAGTGGTATCTAAGCATATAGTTTTGGTTCTATTTTTGCATGTCTTTATGAATGTTATTTTCATTGCTATGAGTCCACAAAACAAAATCCCATCTACCACTGTATCAGGGTGAGGAAGTATCAGAGCTGATATCTCAAAAACCTGGGAACCTCAAACCAAAACTATCATAGACACCAATGGAGGTAACTGAGAAAATATATAATACAGACTGAATCCCCATTCTGACAAATGTATCAATGAAAAAAAATTGCATTTCTGGGGTGTGGTGCCTCTAAAGTTGCCAGTAATACTAAAGCTACTATCAGGATCAAAGTGGAGGTTTGGAGCTGTGATAACACTAATACACTCAGAGCAGAAAGATCCATAAAACAATGTTTCTAATTACAACGTAAACACAAATCTTTAAGCCCAATCAGAGCCCTCCTTACTGCCTGACTGACCCAAAATACCCCTCCTCTGCTACCCGCAAGGAAACCACTCAGTCCTTTGTAACTTCATATGGTAACTTGGTTAATGAGCAAATACAAATTCAAATTCATAAGGCAGCTTCCAGGCAACATATGCACTTGCCAGCAGCCCCAGCCTGCTGTTCTCCCTCAACGGAGGGAAAGAGGCCATTTTTAAAGATGCCATCTGTCTTTCTGATGTTTACTGTCTTCTCATCTCTGTAGATCTTTGAGTGTTTGTTTTCTGTGTACAGAATGTGTTCCAGCCTTGTCCCCCTCTCCTTTCAAGACCCCTCTCTGTCTTATTTTTTCTTTAATCTTTTATGCTCTTTGTCTCTCCCTCTACCTTCCTCCTCGCCTCCCTTCTCTATCTCCGCGTCAGTTCGTCTTTCTCTCTCTCTCTGGATTCCCTTAACATCACTTTGTCTTTCTCTCTCCTGGCACTCCTGTATAATTAATGCCACAATTTATTTTCCACGGGATCCAGGGGATCCACCAGGAATATAAAAAGGGAGGCATATGTGCATGTGTGTATGAATAGTGTGTGTACCTGCGGCTGAGTTACAGCAGAGGAGGACTGATGGTTCCTAACATCCAGCCCACATCTGCATCTGATAGTGGCTCCCTCTTTAATAGCTCTTTACTGTCATACAGACAGACACACAGCATGGAGAGCAGATTTACAAACAGCATCCAGTTCTGGTAGTGAAGTCTGTGTCTCTGTTGGCAGTGGTGGAATGTAAATACATTTACTCAAGTACTGTACTTTAAGTACAATTGTGGTTTACTTGAGCTTTTCCATATTTTGATACTTCTACTCCACTAAATTTTGGAGGCAAATGTTGTACATTTTACTCCACCACATTTATTTATTGGCTTAAGTTACTAGTTGCTTTGCAGATTTAAATTATTAATACAAAATCTAAAATCAAATAATAAATTATGGTTGAGCTACCCAGCAGTATATGAAGTAATTAACATTAGCTCCACCTCTACCAGCTGCAACATTAAAGTGATGTACACATTAATGCATTCATAATTATAATCCTGTAATATAATATAAATTATTCTGAAATGGGCCATTCTGTAAATTGAATACCTTTGGTACTTCAAGTATAGTTTGATGCTAATATTTTTACTTGACTACGATTTTGAATGCAGACATTTTACATTTAGATCACTTTTCAATGTATACTCACAGTCCAAAAATCTCCAGAATAAACACCTACAGTAAGTGGACTTTAAGTTTAGATTGTTTATCCAATGCAGTTTACGGGTCAAAAATGAACTGTCAAGCTCAACTTTGATTAGTTTGTGCAGTTTTTCTTGATGCAAATAATAATAATAAAAAAACACATTTGCAAAAGCAGCATGGTCCTCTTCAATGGCTATGCTCAAGGGTTTGCAGGTGTCAGTTGCATTACAAAAGCAGGTACAGGTAAAGAAACACAGATGTAAACAGTAAAAGTATGAGCTACTTTGTGCAATGGAAATAAAGACTGTGACTCCTCATGAACAAAGCAGAGTTCATGAGTGCTGAGCATATCAACAGGTGTTGTCAAGTTGGCTAAGCTGTGCAGTGAGGCTCTCATGTGTCAGCTGATAAGCCTGACCTTTCAGCTAATCAGAAACCTTTCAGATTTACAGATGTGTTAAGGGAAAAGATGCTTCAAGTCAGTATGTGTTTGTGTGCACGGTCAGGCCTCATCCTGCATCGGTGTGCAGACAAATTGTTACACTGAGTGAATGGATCAACTACATGTTAATGCCCTAAATAATGTACTGGTTTTAGGCCAAGTTAAAAAATAAAAAAAAAAGTTTCCATTGAAAATTGTACTTTGTAACATTTGTAGAAATGGGACAAAAAAAACTAAATCTGAGTCCCTATTTCTGAAAGCAGAACATAATATTTCAGGGTTAATGACAATTTATGCGAGTGTATGATGGGGAGGAATGAACACCAGTCCCTCCAGTCAACATATGAGCAGTCTGTTCTCAGGCAAACTCAGAGAACATTGTCTGACCCATGTCATATTCTCCACACCGAGTTTGCGCTCTTACCCTCTGGCAGAATATATAGAGTACCCAAATGTAAACTCAGCCGTTAAAAAAACTAATTTGTGCCTACCTCAATTAAAACAATTTTAAATAATGTTGCTTTAGGCTGCAGGGGTTGAGCAATAGCTTCATGGTATTCTTATTACTGGTTGTGCGATATATGTAATGTGAAATATGTGTCATTTGTGGTTGTAATTTTGCTACAGTATGTGCTGTTTTGTTTATATGTTTTTTTTATATATATATACAGTATTTCTACCATGGGGGCAGCTTTATGATTGCAACATTTGTGTCCAAGACAAATTTCCTTATGGGGACAATAACATGTAGCCTATTGTATCGTAAGGTATCATATAGTGCAAGTTCAAAAACTGTATTGACAATCAAATTGGTTTATAATGTACATTGAACAGCAAAGTGAATGTTCCTGACTTTTATTTCAATCCTACAACAGACTTTAATATAGTAAAATAAAAAGCTCAGTTGAATGTCAGCGTACAAATGAAATCATTAAGGCTATGTGAGTTTATGTACAATTGTGAAATTAAATTATTTATCATCAAAAAATCACATCTGCAAAAGGGTTGTTGCTCAAGGTCTGAAAAAAAATCTCGTTTCTGTTCTCTCTATTCACATTGCAGAACTTTGAAGTCTTGAGTGTACAAACATGAGAGTGGAATAATACAAACCAAACTGAATAACGTGCGTGAATACAGTGAATGAAACAAATACAGCATTATTTCTGTGTTCAGAGACCTTGCTTACAGCCTCAGGCGAAATGGGCCCATTATATGAAATTGAATAGCTTCTACAATTAACCATTCAGAAGCTACATGTATAACTTCAAAAATGCACATTATTTTTCTTTGATGGTCAAAACATTCAGCAGTTAGTCCTTTGTCACATTCAAAATTGCATCTACTACAGCAGCATTTTCCCTTTTGAGGAGGCCAGATACAATGATCATATGCCAAAGGAGACTATTAACAACTATTATGTTGTGTGGCAACGAGAAATACATTAACATGTACACTCTGGCTAACTTTTTTGTTTAAGTTAATAAGATTGGCATACTCTTAAATATGAAATCATTCTGCATTCAGCATATTATCAACATCACTATATGCACTCAGACACCCTGTGTGTTTTCTATCTGAGTGTCACCTCTGCCATATCATTTGATGATGAAATTATTTAGTGGGTGCACACAGACGAATGAGAAGCTGCTATTGAACGATGGGAGCACGATGACACATGCAATCAATAACCCTGTTACACTGATCAGTCCTGAGGTGAATTAGTTACTTGGTAGTCACTCACAGAACAAATTGTTGATTCTGATGTCATGCCATGTTTGAGAAGATTAGTGTTTGGGGACACGTGTGTATGGATTTGAGGCAAGGTTGTTCATTAAATATATATGGCATATATGTGACAGATCTCCTTTGGACTGTTGGGAAAAGGTCCATAGGATGCAATTTGTCATTTTCGCAATGATTTAGGCTATGTGCTGTAACTATTTCTTGGAAAACAACAGTGGGCTGCAGTGACATCCCACAGTGTTGTTGTCAATGTGTAGTAGGCAACCAGCCGATACGCTGCATCTACGTCTAAGATTTAGAGGTGCTGGTAGGTGTGCTGGAAGTTTGCACAGACTCATCTGCTTCCAGTTTAAACTAAGTTATTCACCTCCTGACTCTAGATCCATTGCAAAGACATGAGGGAGGTATTGTTTGTCTCTGCTAACTCTCGACAAGAAGGCTAATGAGCCTATTTTACAAAATATCTAACTATTCCATTTACTTTAACTATAGTTTTAAATGAAATGCTTGTGATGGATCACCTATCTCAAGCATTTCTAGTCTATGCAAGTGAATTTTACAAAGTGATTTTTGCGGTTTAATATATAAAATGGACTTCTTAAGTGCATAACGTTACCCAGGGGAAGGGTGTACGTTGGTATTGATGCTTAGCAGACAGTTAATTCCTTTTATTAAATATCTCAGCTGAGTGCTGCCCGCTCTGTCGTCAAACCAACATCTGGTAAAGTTGGTGCTTGACAGTGGACTCCAGACAATTTGCAGGTGTGAGAGTGCCAGCTTTGGTGTATATGACAGAGACAAACTCTCTTTGACTTTATGCTGATGAATGACCTGAGGACCCACAGACAAAACCATATACAGCCAAAAACTTGGGCTGCTTCTCTACAAGCTGACAAAGACGCCTGAGGAGAGGTGTGCGTGTGTGTGTGTGTGTGTGTGTGTGTGTCTGTGTGTGTGTGTGTGTGTGTGTGTGTGTGTGTGTGTGTGTGTGTGTGTGTGTGTAATCAGGTCCTTGGAAAAATGTGCGTTTCTAATTCACAGAATTTTAAATAGTGTTCCTTATTGTACTTTCGCCAAATGTTCATCTTGCACTTAACCAAACTAATCTACCTACTTCATTTGTTTTATTCACCAACTTTTTCAACAAATATGTGAAAATGTGTCCTCGTCACATTATCCTTTCATTTTGACGGTGCATGATCCTACGATGGATTGTGTCCACAAATGTCGTCTGAATGTGAGTTTGGGTTGCTAGTTTGCGATTAGGGTGGACAATATGCATGGATGATTTTAAAGGAATAGTTCGAAAATACACTTACACTTATTACTTTCTTGCTGAGGGTTAGATGGGAAGGTTGATACCACTCTCATATTTGTCAAGTAAAAATGAAGCTACGACAAGCAGCCGGTTAGCTTTGCTTAGCATAAAGACATGAAAGAAATGCGGGGTGGTGGGGATCAGCATACCAGCACCAGCACTACTCTAAAGCTCACTAATTATTGTGTTCAAATACATATGTAAGCTTGTTAGTTACAAGTTAAATGTACAAGAAATAATTAAATAAGTACATGCATACACATGCAGTCCAGTACACACCATCCACACAACTTCAGAAAGAGGAATATTTGACTTTGACTTTTTAATGTGGATAATAAATTGCCTCTCAGAAGACACATCTAAGTGGAAGATTTGACATCAAACACACTTTCAGCAGAATATGTGACTGTAAATCTACATCTTGCAAGGTATCATGAACATGTAAATATGACCAAGTATGTTTATGATAAAAAGGATGAACACTATAAAAGGGTGCACATTTTTATCTATGTGTTTATATGAAATAGGCATCCGAGAATGGGAATGAGAGAAAGTGTGTGTCGTGCATGTGTGTGTGTGTGTGTGTGTGACGGATTGGGTATGTGCGAGGTCAGGGTTTTCCACACAATACGGTCTGGTATCATTAACTATTTCCTTCTTTCTTTCTGTGCCAACCATGCATACCCTTTCAATCACGACGAAGGGAGGGAACGGAAACAGAGAGTGAAAGATTGAAAGAGAAAAAGAGAAACTGAGAGAGTCAGCGAGGCCAGTCGCTTTGGATAAGAGCATGAGTAAATGCATCATAAGGTGTCAAGGTAACAGGACAAAAGAAACAATGGAAGGTACAAAAGGAGGAAGATACGAGGGTCATGCAAAGAGAAGAGCAGCAGAGACGTCCACAGTGGCAATTAAAAAAATGCTGAATCCTGTGAACCAAAATGACTGAATGCTATAGGAGAGAGAACAGCAGGTTCTCCTGGATGAAAGCAGCAGGGCTGCAATGGGAAGATAAAGATTGAGCTTAACTATAAATAACATTTCTCCTTCAAGGAAAGGCCAGGTAGATCGATACATCAGAAATAAAAAGTGAGAGAAAGAAGAGAGAGATTAAAAAAGAGATGACAAGCTGAGAGAAAAGACTGAGCACAGTCAGTCTTTACTTTCCTTTCAGTCTCTCTTTGGATCTTACTATGTCATTGTATTTATCCAGTTTTTATTCTAAACAATACCTACAGTATTCTTACAGTACATGTTTGTGTGTGCTACTCATTCTGTCACATTTTGATTTTCAAACGTATATAATGCAAGAGGGAGTTTTGAATAAAAGCACACATTGGTAGATAGAGAGAAGACAAGGAGAGAGGAAAAAAAGGCAAGATGAGATAAAGAGGTGGTGGTGGTGGTGATGGTGGTGGTGGGGGGGTCGGGGTGGTGAGAAAGAGGGATGGAGCCAGGCTGACTCTCTGCCAACAGTCTATTAGTTAATCCTTGTGTTTATCCAGTCGAGTGCAGTATCTTACCTGATGATGGCAGCGATAAAACATAGGGTTTTATTTCTAAGCAACTACTTGACCAAACAGAGCTGGGGCCAAGGACGTTGCTCTGCACAGGCCAGTTTTCTCTGCACACTTTTGAAATGCTTTTCTCCATCAAAAGCAGTTGTTATAATAATAGTCATATATAATAGTTCAAGGAGCTGGGGCAGCCAAGTTGGAAGAAATTCAATGTCTCGATTAAGGAGGCGCATCTGTACTAATGCAGGGCTTAAACCAGGGCTACAGGGTTCTGGCTCCGTGCTTAAAAACACAATATATAACTTTTTACCTCAAAGCAAGTGTATTGTTTGAGTTCTTCTTCCTGAGTTAGTCAATTTCAGGCTCACACATTCAATTGTAACTCTACAGATAGAAGAAATGACAACACCAACAGCGGAGTAAGAGTACATTTCCTACATATCATTTTGACCAATGCGTTTTTTTTTCTTTTTTAAGCTAACTCCGGACAAAACCGCATCTTTGATGTATCATCAGATGTTTGTACAAAGTAACATACACCTGTACAGTGGATGAGCCTTACAGACAGAAGAAGTAGCTTGTCCAGACAACGAGAAAAATCATTGCTTCTCTGGAGCATCGGTGTTTATCAACATTTAGGGCAGTGGGTATCCTGATTACATAGACCATAAAAGAAAAGTTTACATAGAAAACAATAGGGGTTTTGTGTATTACCCTTTAGGCAATAATGGGCTGGCAATATATTGTATTGTATTATTTAAAATTAAAAAGTTGAATATTTGTGTATGTGTATAGAGAGAGAGCGAGCGAGCGAGAGAGAGAGAGAGAGAGAGAGAGAGAGAGAGAGAGAGAGAGAGAGAGAGAGAAATGTTTAGGAAAGGAGTACAAAGAAAAAGAGCTGGACAGGAGCCAATTTTCCATGATGGGGATGCACCGAGGATGGGTGACGGGTACGAGACAAGTCGGAAAGCTTTTAGTGTGTGTGTGTGTGTGTGTGTGTTCTCACTAACTAGACGCAGGCCGACATACTGTTGAAGAAAGCCAACAGCTAACAGGGTTCATAAAAAACATGGCCTTACAGGCGCGCACACACACACACACACGCACGCACGCACGCATGCATGCACGCACGCACGCGCGCGCACACACACACACACACACACACACACACACACACACACACACACACACACACACACAATACATAGATTCCTATCAGCACCCATCTTAGCACTAATACACTCCAAGACTCCTGTTTAGTGTGCTGTGCAGCAGATGTCAGAGGGAAAGATGGGGAATGGGTGTGATAGAGCAAGAGTCAAAGATAGACAGCTAGAGAGAGATAACAAAACTGTATTTTAAATTCATAATGTATGTTTTTGTTATTCTATATGAATCATCAACAAACCAAGCCAAAAACAAAACATCAGTCATCAAAATCGAAAGATGACAGTGAGTAAACTGGAGTGACAGAGCGGGGAGGGGAGGGGGTTTTAGCTTCTGTGTCTCTTTTTCCTTAACTTCATTCAAACACTTTTTATCATTTCATTTCTGAGAAATCAGAGTACACAAAACCACAGTCTCATCCAAATCAAACCTCTGAGCCAAGGGAATAACAAGCAGCAACTTTGCAGTTGCTGCTGCACAGTTAAAGACCTGACGTTATCTATTTTACAATAAACTGTGCTGGCTGTGTAAATCAAACAGATACACTTTCCTCTTTCTTCTTGCAGTGGTCTAAACAGTGCCATTTTTCCACTTAGCTTAGCCAGCAATATCAAGTGTATAATGACAGAGGGCATTACACCTTTTGTGTCTAAGGAAATCCACTGGGCTTAGTGGGCAGCCTTGATTAATGCCACTTAACTGTGAGCTAGCAGCATGTGCATGAAGGTTCATTACTCAGACCTCACTAGTACAATCCAAACCAAGCTATGAGTGAGCGAGTTCAATGTCTATGCAGCTTAATTGAGCTCAGTTAAGCCAAGACAAAAATATGGTTTGTCAGAAATCTTTGCTTTGTGTCTGTATTTTGGCAAGCCAGACATTTTTTAAGCTAATTTGGAAAGCATGCTTACTGGCTTTCTTTTTAAAAGGAAGGAGTGTTACTGTAATTTCCAGACCTGGAAATAAAATAAATGGAATATTTGAACTTGGGTGCACTTGGTTTAGTTTCTTTTGTGGGTAGTGTCCATAGATCGGAAGCAAATAAAAGGTCTGTTTAGTTTAATAAAGTATGTATTTTTTACCATTGATCATTTGAAAGCATAATCTTACCTTATGAAGTATATTTAGTAGAACTCATTACAGAATTGCAAGTTTAGTGGTGAAACATGTATATTTGTTAGGTATGATATTGGATAGACTCTAAAATACACAGTCAATACATGAAAAAGGTTGTTTTTTTTAGATCCTGAAGATTTTATATTTTTAAGATGAGTCACTTTTACTTTTATTTTTGCAAATCTTTTTGAAATCTATCAAGCATGTGTCTATTGCTCATGGTGATTCAATGGATTTGATGAGTTATACTTATTTCTAGGATCCTCTTGTGGCTTCAATGATTTGACTCCGTTGGTTTCCAAATGTTGGTACTATTGCAGACTGATGCATCATTCTTGTGCGACATATTGCTCTTGCAATTGCCTGTTCTTTGTGAAAATATCCAGATAATTTAGCAATTAAAGAGAAACTCCATCGATTTTAGACATCAAAGTCTGTTTACAGGTCTTGGGGAGTTCTACTGAACATGTAAAATAAGCTGTATAAAGGCTTGTGACCGTGTCAGTTGAGTCCGAAGACTACAAATTTGAAAATGAAAAAAGAAATCCAGGGGTGTTTAGTTAGAAAAAAGGGAGGTTACCAGACCCCTGCAGGCTGCTCCTTATTTCTGCTTGAGGCTAGCAGTTTTAAGCTACAATAGCCGCTACTAGCATAACACACCCGAATCTCTGATGAACTGTCAGCGTTTGAGTTGCATTGTGGGTAATGTAGGTACCAGATTCTGACAAAGAAGAAGAATGTGTGGAATAAAACGACAATATCTCTGGTTCGGTTGCATCAATTGGCGTACCACTCTTTTAAACAAATGCATTTAAAGTAGAGAAGCACTTTCGTTGTGGTTAAACAGCCAAGCCATGAGATGGCCATATGTCTGTATGTATGTCTTCATGGCCATATGTACATTTCATTAGGGTATATTTGGGTGCTTTGGATGTCTCAAAAAGAACATGAGGGGAGTGAGATGGGGCCACTAGCCAGATTCAAACTGGGGATGTTGCAGTTCATGTTAAACCTCTTGGTCACCAAGGCACCCCATGGACTCCAACTTAATTGGCCCACACATTTACTAAAAACTACAAATGCATTCAGTACTTCTCTTAAGTTGGTAAGGTTAAACTGAGGCTCTTCGTTCTTTTAAATCTCACTCTGTTACTTTTTAATGCACAGAATATTCATTTCCATTTTAAAACATTGTGCCCCTTTCTATAATAATAAAAAACACATTTTATTCAGTGGACAGTGAGGAGCTGGTAGGTTGTATGAAGCTAACTGATTATGAGATGTGTGTAGTAGAGACGACTGGGTAATTGGACAGTTCGAAATGACCAACTTTTCTATCATTAAGAGAAAACAGAACAAACAAGTAAATGAAATAAAAAAAAAACATAGTCAAGAACTGTGTAAAGCTGAGAGGCTCACACATACTGGGGAACTGTGGATGAGGGAATTAGAGGGGAAGCTTTGGTGTTGAATTGATTTGGTGGAGTAGAGTCAGCTCATTAGGCCAACAGATGGCTGACTGGTTCCCTTGGCACAGTGACAGGGTAACCTAACTGGAGAGAGGCTGACTCAGCGCGGCTTACGGCAGTGTAAGTGTGTGAATCTCTACTATATTATATATATGTGCTGCTTATAGCGTGTTGAGTGTGTGCATGGATATGCATATTTGCTGTCATTGAACACTCAGTCCAAGCAGCTACAGTATCAAGTGCGTCAACGCATGTATCGTCCCACATGGCCCCATCTGTTCTGCTGCCTCTTGCCTCCTGCCCTCTGACTGTTTAGTTTACAAGTTTTGAATATGATACAGAAAAGAGGTTTCATTTTTAAAGGTTAAAAAATGTTATCTGCTTCCTTGATTTTTAATCTTTTTCTTTTCCTCTGGGGTCCAAGTTATGGGAAGGGTGAAAAGGTCTGACTGACAAATGAAAAGCCTCTTAGAAGCTTGATCTATAAGAATTTCAATTCAATTCAGTTCAATTTTATTTATAGTATCAAATCAGTTTTCTTCAAATCAAGAAGAAAATTACATGGATATTCTTCATCTGGCTGTTAAATGTTATTGTACTGTACTGTTTTTGCACTACATTTAACGTCTTAGTTGAACAGTGTGACGTATTTTGGCTCAAATTCTTTGCTAATTAAGTTTGGGAATGATTAATTCCAATTACCTGCTGTTGCTGCTGCTGCTGGCAGTACAAAACACACCATGTGCTCCAGAGGGGAAGCTGAATCAATGTTTATTTTAATTTCATTTGATTTGAAACGGAGGAGCGCAATTCAACAATTCCTCATACCAACATTTTTTTTTAATAAAATCTTAACCTCTCTCTCTTCATTTCATAAAGTTTTAGCAACAATCAAATCAAGCACAAATGATAAAAGTGAAGATAAACTATCAATTCCAATTTTTCATGCAAATGGAGAGTGATCGTCACAAAATGTACATATATTAAGGATGACTGTAAGTGATGAGGAAAAGGTGTGATGCCCTAGAGAAGATGAGACTTAATAAGGAGCCAGAGGGTGAAAATGGAAGAAGAGAGAGCTAGAGATAGTAAGAAGGAATGAAAGTCAGACAGAAAGAAGAGAGAGAGAGACAAAGAGGAAGAAGGAGATTTTCCCCATTTCCAGTCTGGTGGAAATGGGACGCAAACAGCCTACAGGCTACAAAGAAATCAGCTACACCTCCTGTTATTGTTTCCCTTCTCTTTCCTTTTTTTCCCTGAACGAACCAAAAGACACCAAGAGAGCTGTATGTGTTTGAGAGAGCCACAGAAACAATACACTTTACAATTACTCGTGGCCCGTTTGGGAGGAGAGCAAACACATAGTTTTACGTCATAGCCCCAGATATCTGTGACTGCGTCTAAACTATTGATTTTTAATATCTTCATGTATCAAAATAACACACATTTTAACTTTTATATATCACATTTCTCCTTCATTTCATAAGACATGCAAAATGAAATCAACACATTCCTCTCCTACAGTGGAGAGGCCCTGCATCCTCCATTGTTCCTGTCATGGATTCATACACAGCAGTTTTCTGAAACATTTCAGATAAAATGCAGCAGCAGACTAGCCTGGCTCTGCCCTCCTACGTACTTCCGCTCAATTGTCATTTTCCTTCAGTACTACGTCTGGGTTTGCGGTATATTCTTGGGTTTTCTCCGGTCAAATCTTTACCGGTCCAATCAGCGAACAGAGGGAGAGGCTGAGAATGATGATGTTGAGGTTCGGTAACCTTCGGTGAGTTACGTAATGGCCGCAGAGAAAGATGCGAGCGAAGCCATTCGGTCCGTTGTGGTAACGCTGCCGAATATCCAGAAGTTAAAGCCCGAGCAAGAACAATCTTTGCTGAGTTTTCTTGGTGGCCATGATGTTGTGGCCCTCCTCCCCACAGGGTTTGGGAAAAGTTAGATTTTCCAGCTCGCTCTGAGTGGTGAAGGAGTTGGCTAAGGCTAACGCTAGCGATGCTAAGCCGACGTCACAACCAAACGTTAGCGATTGGTTATGGCAGATCCAGAGTGGCTCTGGGCAGATCCAACAGTTTTAAACTTCACCAGAGTACCCGCCTTCAAGGAAGTTAACACTTGTCAATGGAGAGTGGCCAGACTCTCTGTACAAATAAAATGTATGAGGGTCTGGTACAATGCTAGATATATATATATATATATAAAATTTGATGGAAACAGACAAATACAAGCATAACCCAAGACTAATAGGAAAACACATTACATGATTTTTTTTCTCCGTTTCATTATTACCAATTTCTAAATTATTGTTTTTTTGGTTGCAAATCCGGGTCCTTTTCATTGCACTTTTGGATGTAGGGTCTAGGCTGTAGGGGTAGCATTTCAACATTTCAGTGTGTGTGTATGCAGTAGTTTACGAATAATGTGATAAAACATTTCTTCCGGGACTCCTGGAGAAATCCGTCTCATACAGTATGTAAACTAGGATGGATGTCGGATGCAAAAACGGTCAGAGCCACTCAGACTGGATCGAAGAATGAGGAAGCCTAACCTTTCAGAATATTAAAAGAGAACATTTCTTTGGATTCAAGTTTACTAGCTGTTCTGTGTCTGACTGGCAGAAACCATTCCACACTAAGGAAATGAAGTGGAGGAACTGATGAGGAATAGACATGTAGGAAACATTGCTTTGAAGACCATTAGTGGCAGACAAAAGAGGAATGATGTGTAATTGGAGGAAAACTATAGCACTCGGTTTCCTTAGTGTGCACTCTGGACTCTCTTTGGGTTCCATATATCTATGTTGCTAATGGCTAGCTGGTGAAATACAGGCTGGCAGGCTGTGCTGACTGCATGACTCTGCTCTAGACAGGATCATTGCTGTTAGCACTAAGAAGTAAAATACAACCGTTACTCACCACTTAGCTGGACACTCACTGTAACAACGCAAGCCATTATAGAAAGCATGTGCAGATGCAGACACACAGTCACATGAAAGGACACAATATTTCCCGGTCACACAGATTAAAGCATCAGGTGTCAAATGTCGAAATCCTAAATATTCTTAATCTTTATAACATGTTTACACATAAATTGCCATGTTATTGATCGTAGAAGCACTACGTAAAACTGCGTAGGGCCGTTGTGATTATTATTACTGAAATATGATGGAATAAAATAAGAACAATCCTATAAAATAGACATGAAAACAAAATAATTACAAGGAAAAGTGTGCAGTTAGAGCCAACACTATAACAAGCAGCAGAAATGCCGACATTCTAACAGCAGGGGGAAGATGGAATTCTCGGAATGTCCTAGTCAGCCAAGCTGATGGCCTCCAGATAAGACGAATAATCAGCGATAGGGACAAATGGCTCTTTGCTAATGGAGGGAGATGGGAGAAACGTGTGCCCAAATGACACCCATGTAACCAGATCAAAAGCTCTGGCCCTCAGACTGCTGTTTGATGTCTGATTGGAGGGGAAATTGTGGGCAATCTAATGCCTGCGTCTGTTTGTGTAAGATATTTGTTTATGATTGAAGGCGTGTATCAATGAGATGTGCACAATGTGTCTGTGTTTTGTGTGTGCATATGTGTAACGCATGTGCCAGCACTGCATAACACCTGGCATCTGTTTGGATCCCGTCTCCTTGTGTGGTAAGGCCATCAGTGTGTAGGAACACTTTACATCTTCTTTTGTATTGATTTAATGCACCAACTTAATATGATAAAGCTGTTGATCATGATCGGTTGGTTTGAGTTTTGTAACATCACTTGGTTGGTCATTCTCCTGCGGATATATGGCCAATCATAAACAAATTACTGTGAAGCTGAAATATTTCTTGCAGCTTGACAGTAATTTGTTTATGATTGACCGTATATCAGGAGGAGTGTGAGAAACTAAGTGGACTAGAACGCAATGCTGCCACAATGTTGGTATGTTTGTTAAGTAAAAGGTCCTGACTCTTTCTTTTTCTCTCCTGGGAAATCTCACTGCTCTCTAAAGCAAGTTCGCTCTCACAAGAACTTACTAACTAGAAGTGAAAGAGACAAGCGCATGCACTAAAGGAGAGAAAAATAATACTCACGATAATTTATTTCACAAAACAGCTCGTAGGATCAGTATTACCAAAGGATCTCCGGTGTGCCTAAACTCTGACACCTTTTTAGGCAGGCTTATTGTTTATTTCATATATTTTTATCTATAAATTTGAATGAATGTATAGATACAGTTTATTTTAAATTGTCTTTTAAATCCACTCTAATAATTGATTTTATGTGAAGCATTTGACATTGTCTCTCTTATGTGACTTTTTTCTGTGTATGTAAAGCAGTTTGAAACTGACTTGGTCTATACATTGTGCTATACTGTATATGTAAAAACTTGCCTTGCTGTCCCGCTAAATAATGTGCTTACAGGTACTTTTAACAGGTGGCTCTGTACATCAGACAGCTGGATGACCTCACTAACTGCTGGGATAATCGGGACAACAAACTGTACTGGCTCAGGTGAGCCTTGGATCAGTGTTTGATATTGAAACTTTAGAAAAGTGTGGGGAATGACAGCATGACAGTATCATCTTTTTTCTTAATCACAGAGATGTTGCCACGGGAACAATGGCTCTGACCTTTGGTTCATCACTACTGGCTGCTTGTGACGAACTGAAACTTGAATGTTGACTGTAAATGTAGGAGAACAGAGTATAACAGAAGCAGTAAGGCCTTGAAGAAACCATTTTTGGAAAGCTGCTGAGTGTGCTGCTTTGACTGGTGTCTAGCCCCGAATCACTAACCACACACACACACACACACACACACACACACACACACACACACACACACTTCCCACCCCGGCCCACAGGGCTCTGTCACTGACAGCCCAAACATTATTCCAGCTGATTGCACGCCAATTCCCATCAAGAGAAGCTCTTCCCCACCCTGATTAACACTAACCACCACGCACTGCAATGTCTTCAGTATGTGTCTTTTTCCATCAATTCCTTTCCTTGCTGCTTTCTTTTGTCTGTATTTTTACTCTGTTTATATTTATCTACCTTTTAACTTCTATCTTGCATTGTTTTCGCTCCAGGCAACTTACAGTATGGCTCTCTTTTTCTGTCATTCCTCTTTTCCTCATTCCTGTCTTCGTTTTTTTCATTCTTTTTGGTCTTTGTAATGATTTCCATGTCAACAGTTTCCTTTTGGATTACAACCACCAACATTTTTAAAGAAAACAGACACAACCTTGTCCATAAAAGGCCGACAGACAGAGCCACGTAGAGTTTGGCATGATTTCCTCTTACAATTTACAGTAATACCAATTACAAACTACAAGACCTGTGCAAAACAAGACAAAAGTGAAAGGTCATTGATAGTTTTATGATCAAGGCCATCAGTTAAGTCAGTTGAGCCGCCCTGAAAGTCCTCTATCCAAGTATTTAAGACTAGATGATGGGAATGTTTTTGTCTATAAATCAAATCACATGCAGAAGTAACTATCATTCCTGCAGCTAATGTGATTTAGCATGTGAGGTTTTATTATCCCTTTTTACTCAGTGTCTTACAGCATCATAAGTACACTATTTTTAAACCATGCATACTCATAGTCTTTGTCATTTTATAGACTGAAATAAATAAATAAGGTCTTTAAATATCAATCAAAGCTTTGACAAAAGATTTGAGACTATGAGGTGACATTTCTTACTTTCTACCTTTATCTTTTATAAGACTTTTTGCTAAAAGATAAACAAAAACAAACAAACAAACCATACACTGAATATACAATAACCTCACCAAACACTGTTGCTGGTGGTCTGCACAAACAAACACTCAAGCACAGGAGCACTGAAGAGCTTTGTGGCTGCATGCCTTTACACTTGCGTCTATGACTTAAGCTGTGCCCAGCTGTTGCACATTGACAAGACTAGAGCCAGCAGTGTGTGTGTGTGTGTGTGTGTGTGTGTGTGTCCAGGACCGCTAGCTATTTCCTGAGCTGTCTGTTGTGATAGCAAAGAATTATATGTTGCTCTCATGTGCATTTGTGTGAGGTACAGTTGCATTGGTCTGCTATGACTGCATGCAGACATACAGATGAACACTGATTTGTTGCTTCCATTCTCTCATTATCTAATTGATAGGGAGGGCAACCCCCCCCCGCACAAATTCAATTTAATCATCCATGATATCTAATGAATTTGAACATAAATTGAGCGTCAGCGTCAGTTCTGGCAGGCCAGGTAATCAAGACGCTGCTAACCGCTATTGGCCAACAACACACTCGCATCAGCTGAGCTGCAACAGCTGATCTGCATCAGCGTATCAGCTGGTCAACTCCCCTCACTGCTAAATGGCTACACTCAAACAGGGCGCCCTACTTAAGCTGCTTTAGTTTGCTCCTAACTGCTTGTTGCTCGCATCTATGCTACCCATCTCCTCCCCAGCTCCACCTTGTCGTGTATAACATGGCATTTGCTTCTATGTCATCGTTGCTGCTCTGTTCATATGGGGGAATAGTTTAGCTCTCCCAGTCTTAAACTGTGTGAGCGTCCCCTAATGCTGCTGCTGCTGCTGCTGCTGCTGCTGCT
This sequence comes from Sander lucioperca, assembly GCF_008315115.2. NCBI lineage: Eukaryota > Metazoa > Chordata > Actinopteri > Perciformes > Percidae > Sander > Sander lucioperca. The sequence goes on from NC_050187.1 coordinate 27,988,233, forward strand.
GCAGCTGCGGTCAGGGGACTCCTCTGAACAGAGCCATACCGGCAAATTTCATTCGTAATTTATTCAATCAATTTCCTAAAGCATTTTTATTGTCTGTGTTGTTCTTGACTTTAATGGACCTGACCAAACTGAGAAGATCCGAGATTAACTCTGCATAAGGCTTCTGAAGCTATTTCAGTAAAAAAAAACAAACATTACTTTAGCCAGTGTTATTTTAGCATTTTTTTTGTTCAGTAATTTAAAAGTTAATCTCCCTGACACTCGCTCCACGCCAGAGTCTCTGACTGAGAGAAAAAACAAAACCATCAGAGAATTTTAAACATGAGGCACTTTTGGCTTAAATAACAAAATTAATAGCAGGACTTGGAACATGACAAGTGTTTTTTGAGATTGCCAAAAGAAGCAAGAGACAGAGAAGAAAAGAGATTGCATTTGTGTGTGTGTGTGTGTGTGTGTGTGTGTGTGTGTGTGTATGTTTTGAACTGATGGAGAGAATAAGAGTTAAAGCGAGTTAAAATTCACAGCGAAGAGAGAGAGAAGAAACTGAAGAAGAGCAAATGCAGCACATTGTGTGTGATCATGTGGGATGTGCGTTTTTGCACGTGTTCCGATTTACTGTTTGTGTGTGTTTGTGTATGCGAATGCAAGTAAGGGATGGTTTGATCTTGTGTTAAAGTGTGTAGAGATTTTCCATCCATTAGGGTGGCCACACTCCCAGACACAGACGCACGCACGCACGCACGCACGCACGCACGCACGCACGCACGCACGCACGCACGCACACACACACACACACACACACACACACACACACACACACACACACACTCTTGAGAAGGCGTAAGGAAAGTCACTCGAGAGCCAACGACTTATAACTCAACTTAGATGAATACACTAATTATATAATCTTTTGCAAGTTTCACAATTTCGATGAGTCTTTCGTGTGCATGCATGTGTGTGAAATGACTATGAACACAAAAGCAGTAAAAGGTACTCACCTACTCATTGCACAGCAGGAAACCCACATGTTGAACAAACAGCAACAGAGAGAGAAAGAAAACAGTGGATAAGAAGGGATGAGTACAACAAAACAGTGGTCTCATTTCTGTCTAGGCATTCATACATGTCTAGTGCCTAGGGCATCCTAAAAGTTAAGATAATTCCCTTTTTTACAGATAGGCCTATTCTTAGTCAGCAGTATGATTTTAATTGCTGGCCCTGCTGTGTTACAACTGCTACCTCCATGTATTAAATTGGTTTAATCAGAAAAACTAACTCTCTGGAGCTGGTTTACTTCTCAAACTGCAGGTCTACCTTACACCACCAATTACAACCACAAGCAAACCATAAAATATGTAATATGTTGCGGGAAGTCACTATTAGTCTCCCATTATCCATAAGCCTTTGCATTTTAAGATTCAGGAAAAGGGCGGAGATTTCTATTTTTTATTATAAGTCTTTCTGGAAAAGAATGTCAGCAAAATTCCTAAAATGTAAAGTACATGCAAACGTTGTCTCCCTGGAGGCGACTAATCTACAGAGTAAATGTTTAATCATGGCTGTATGATGTGACTGTGAGTAGCCTGCAGCCTTGTTGCGGAAAAGAGCTCTACGTAATGGAATATTAGTGGGTCTCGTGTCTGGCTTCCTATTGTAGCTGTGTTTCATCTCTTGTTGGAACACAAACGCACACACACACACACACACACACACACACACACACACACACACACACACACACACACACACACACACACACAGTAGTGGTGTCTGCGAGCTGCCTGTGGTCTGGACAGCATCACAGGCTGTGGTCAACACTGTGGTGTCTGGGTTACACACAATTTACACTTGTCTTCAAAGACACACAAAAACACACAGATACCAAGTGGAGACTGTGGCCGTGTAACAAGGTACAAGTGTATTTTACAGTTTTGCAGTGGCAAGTAAAGAGTCATATAAAGCCCAAAATCACAAATCAAAAATTTGGTTCAGAGGGCTTTATGGTCTGTAAAAACTGTAACCCTGGATTCGGATATGGAAAAACAATAAACAGAAATAACGATAAACAACAACACTGAGATGCAAAGTACAAAGTTGCAATTCATACTGAAGTTAAACTAACATATTTTAAATGATTGCAGAGTTTGATATTAATTAATAAGTTGTAGTTTTTTTTATGGCAGGTATCTGTGTGCTGCCATCACACATCAGAGTGTTTAAAATCTTAACAATGCAAGACCCTCCTGCATTGCTACAAACTGTGCAGCTAAGTAATGTTCAAACATGTTTATTCAAATTTTACAATTGCCAAAATTAGCAAATACGCATCTTTGGAAAGGCAGATTCTGGGGGAAGTTTTTCTCTCTACTTTCTTTGTGAAATATTGGCTAATTTGAACAGTTATTGAAATTAAACCATGTGAGACATTTAGATGGGAAATGTCTCTTTGGTGGAACTGCTGACAACTTATAGACATCTGAAACATGACAAGGTAGACTGTGTTTTTGTAAAAGGTGACACACCAAAAACACAGGCTTAATCTTTATCAATGTGTTGTATTATATAAACTCATTATAATCTAATTAAATGTATTCATCTGCAAAGTAACTACAGCTGTCAGATATATGTAGTGGAGTAGAAGTTTCAGAAATAGCATGAAATAGAAGTACCTCAAAATTTTATTAAAGTACAGTACTTGAGTAAATGTACTTAGTTACTTTCCACTGAGAAAATGATTTATAAGCCAGCACTGTAACAGCTGGTAGCTGCACTCTCTTTGGCTCACACACTGCTGATTAAAAAGAAAAGTCAAATTTAGCTTTCTGACCTTGCCTTAAAACATGATCCGTGAGCACTTAGTCACACACACATGATCTCAAACACGTGTATGCGTGCACAGCTAGAACCTATGCACATGAAGATTTTAGGAAAACTATGGCCTTCAAAATGTGAGCTCAAGTAATTGTAACGGGGAGGTCTGCAACCTGAACTGAGCCCGACAGGACCAGATCATGTGGCAAAATGTGGGTCTTTTGGACCATTTTTAAATATAGACATTGTGCTTTGGTTGGATTTGGCTGTTTGGTGTTTTAAGCCCCCAACGTCTCCTTCCAGGTAGCGCTGCGACCGTTGACTTCAAGGCACCTAACCCTAACCATAACCATTGCCTAATCCTAGTGCCTTCCAGGCAGCGCTGCCGCTGGGGGCTTAAAACACAGATAAACTATGCAACCGGTCAATAAATTACTAACCAATAAAATTCATCAGAAATATTAGAAGCACATTGCAGTGTGTAGGAACCCTATTTATTCATCTATGCTTTGGTTTACAGTTACAGGAGAGACCATGTAAAATGACATGCATGTTTTTAGTTCTCTCAGGTTACGTTTTTGTGAATAACATCCTTAATTCACCTCTTTCGACTTCTTTATTTCAGCATCTGCAGTTGCTATATACAGCAAATGTTTCTGTGGCCATTACCACTTTTTGTGCCAGGATAATTTTGAACATGCTGAGGTACAAGAAGCAGCTGAATGCCACAGGTGGTTTGGGTCCAAGAAGACAGATAGATGATGGTAGTGAGGTCTATAGATAGTGAAGGTTATTATACATAGCACGACAAAAAGTGTCTGGTGGCTGTGGTGGGAATCCGGGTCAGCTGTGAATTCCTCAGTGATAACTGTAAATCTTTATAAATGTTTGTGTAAAGGAAACAGAGAGTAAGAGATAAAAAGAGAGATAAAGACTCATGTGGTTTGAAGATCACATAAAGGTCTTTTCGTCATAAATATCAAACTATATTAAAAACACTGCTGTGTACTGCTTTTGTGCTCCTATGTGAGTTTCCTGTTATGAAAATATCAGTCACCTGCTTGTATTACTGTCTCCAGGCTGACTTGCCTCTAAATCCACATCTCAACAGCTGCTTTGGAGGTACAGTATGGGTGCGGCTGCAGAGTATCACTCTCTCCACTTAGTGTATGTAAGATGTGTGGTGTGGCGGTGTAAAGGATACACCTTCCCTTTTTAACTGCCCTACATTCCCTATGTCCCCTCCCACACACACACACACACACACACACACACACACACACACACACACACACACACACACAATGCTGTCTGTATATGAGTAATGACCGGACGATCTCATGTGGTCTTTGACCCTTGAACCTTTGTCTCAATGCAGTCTTAGTGCTCCTCTTCCCCGGGGCCCACACTGGTAGAGACTTCAGCATGTGCAAGTGTGTGTGTGTGTGTGTGTGTGTGTGCGTTTAAGAGCGCCTGGAAGAGAGAGGCCCCGCTCAGGGGAGCAGCAAGCCAAGCCTTGCCCCCACAGACGCACCCATTAACGGGCTCGCAAACTGGGGTCGTGGCCCTATTTACCAGCGTTAATGGCTACAAAGGGTGAAGGGGGAGCATTACACTTGGGAAAAATATGACACGAAGTAGCTTTGGGGTTGCCAGGTTAGAATCCAGTCACTGTATTCCTGTTTTCTCAATGCAGGTGTTCAGCGTCTGATGTAAAGTAGAGCTTTGGCAAAATGGGTCTACTTGTCAATGGAGGCGATAAACACCTGTGTCACCTCTTATTCTATCTATTTCTATTTTTTGTTTTGTTTGAGATTACATACCATAATATCACCAAGCAGTAAATAAACTAATGAGCTAATGAGGGCTCACTCTGCATAAAAGCTTCAAGTAAATGGATATAAAGTAGAGCTACATGCCTGCAGAAAAGCTGCAGACCTCGTTTGTCATGTCAAAATACGTATTAGCACACAGTTAAGCTCTTTTAAGGCAATTGTAATCTGGTGTAAACATCATAAGTCTTTGGTAATAGTTGCCATGGGAAAAATTAAAAAGAGCAGCGTGACATACTGGAACAAGCTGGAGAGTAGACACAGGCTCTAAAACAATGTGTTTAGTTAAACAGCAAGCGTCAGCTCTGCCTAATATTGCACAGAATTACATTTAGTGCTGCTTGCTGTATTCTTCATCATGTTGCTAAATTCTTCTGTTCAGTCTGGTTGTGACTATCTGAATCAGTTTTGCAGTGTGTGTTTTACCTCTTGTAGGAGTTTTCAACAGGATAGGAATTTTCCACTGTGGAATCAGTAAAGTACTACTATTTTACATCTAGTGGTATTACTATACTTTTGTATCTCCTGTCACTACAACTGTCCATCATGCTTCTACTGTTTTCTATATTACAACTATGGCTGTGGAGGTGCAGTAGATGGTCTACTGATCACAGGGTTGGCGGTTCGATCCACATGTTGAAGTACATTTGGGCAATACACTGGAAAACAAATTGCTCCTAATAAGACCATGTTTGACAAAATTGAAATCACTTTTATAGAACTGATTGTAAATACATTACATATTGAACGATGCCAATTGAAGGTCTTCAAAACTTTTTGATAATGAGTGGATGGATTGAGATGTTAAATGATGAATTGCAGGAAACTATATCAACATCGATTTGAAAAATATAAACATACATACAGTTTGTTTCTTTGTTTCAAAAGCCTGAAAACAGAAGCCACTCAGAGCTATCAGGGCGTGACTATGGGTTTTTGTAAAACACAGCCAACTCAACCACACTGAAGTAACTCTACTGCAGTCAAATTGCTGAAGATCTGTTTCCAAAAAACCTGTATCCATGGCACAGCGCTGAGGTTTGAGGTCTGTCTTGGTTCTATTTACAGGCTTTCACTGACTTCATTTCTAGCTGTGGTCTCCACTGAACTCCAGAAAACCCTTCTGGCAAGTGGAGAGCTAAATGCAAAGCTTTGTCTTGTCAACAAGGCTGTTTGTTTGGACAGTTTCTGCAGATTGGGCTCATTAAACTTTAACACCAGCAGTGGGGAGGAACGAGGGAGTCTGCCAGGGAAGGGCAGAGGGAGAAAGCTGGGTGGTGTCTGCAAACTGTGCTGCAGTCAATTATTTACGTGCAACTGAACTGACAAAAGTGCCTTCCTCACACTCTGTTACCCACTGTTCTGACCTTTGTGTCTTGTACTGTATGTTAGAGAAAGTTTTTAAAAATCGATTTAGAAGGACTAAAAACTCCCAAGGCTTGTTTTTCTGTACCCAAGAGGAATAACCAGTGAGGATATAATGTGATGCAATATGCCATTTTTACACTACAGTGTGTTTATAGAAAAAGCATGTTGAAGTGTTTTTTTGTTTTCATTACTTAATTTCAGAACATGACAAATAAACACGTACCCTGTAAATTCAGCTGGCACCTGTTTGGCAATTCGGTAGCACAATGCATGATGATCTGTAAAATTTCATCAAAAACTGGCAACTTTGGCCGGTCAGTTTTAGATTTAATTGTTTAGGCTACCTTTCATTTTAGCACCCACATCAAGTTTAGATATGACATCAACATGAAAAGAGAAGAAACAGGAGTCTGCAGCCGACCCTGTGAGGCTTTACTTAGGCACAAATGCTGGCATCAGCATGCTAACATGCGTACAATGACAATGGTGACATGGTGATTTAGCAGGTATAATGTTCACCATACAAACCATCTTGGTTTAGGGTGTTAGCATGTTAACTTCTGCTAATTAGCACAACACACACAGTCCAGCTGAGGCAGATGTGAATGTTTGCAGGTATTTGATCATAAACCAAAGTATTGGACAAATTGAAATTTTGACCTGATGATGGTGCTAGATGAAAAGTCAGGGGATCACAAAAGTTATTACAATTCATCCTTAGAGGAACATCAATGTCTGTACCAAATTTCACAACAATTCAATCAATAGTTACTGAGACATTTCACTCAAAATCACAAATACAAACATAGTGACACCAGAGAAAAAGTCTTCAAATTCAGTAGAATACATCGTCTGGGAACCATGAATCTCTCTAAAAAAATTGTGCCAATCCATGTAGTAGATTTTGAGATATTTCACTTAATAAATGAGAACTTTGATCTGCTGGTGGTGCTAGATGATAGGTCAGGGGATCACCAAAGTAGACTTCATCCTCTGGGGACCATGAATGTCTGAACAAAATGTTATGGCAATACATTTAATAGTTGTTGAAATATTTCAGTCTGGATCGAAATACTGGACCGACTGACCGACAGACATTGTTATCCATAAGGCCAAGCTGCTAGCATGGCTAAAAAGTGGGTTGAAGAGAGTTGGATAGCATCCAATGTATTTGTAACTGTACAACATGTTTTGTTAAACATGATGTGCAACAGAACGCTGTGTTGACAGACCACTAGTATTTTATAGGATATTAAGTGTGTTATATGGCTACTGTGGTATTCGAGAAACTTAATCAGTGAGATGCATTGGCTATGACAAAGAAGTAGTTGAGGTTACTCCCATCACACTACCTCGAACAATGGGGATGGGATGTTATATCAGTAATAACTTATTAGTATGGCCGGGGAGGCTAGTTGGATTCCGACTTTTCGAAAAGTCAATCCAGCGATATGAGTCACCATGAGGACCAAAATGAAAGTGTGACTCATTTTATGAGGCTGCAAATATCATGTGTTTCTGGGAGCCAGATGCTGCCGCTGGTATTCCAACACATGAAAAGTCTCTGTTCCTTCTGCTCTGCAGTGCCACAGCTTATCAAAGCGATGTCTGTGAGGAAATCCCTGGAGTGAGCAGAATGTCAAATATTATTCAGTTTTGTGTTCATCCAAAAATGGGAAAGTGCTGTTTTGTCATGGAGGAGTACTAGCACGTACGTTTGTACATGGTGCTGCTTAAAAAGAAATCATTTCTTTTCAGAGGAGAGGACCATATTGTATGTCATCAGTGAGCCTGTAGAGTGTGACTGGTGGTGTGCTACTCAACAGAGAAAAACGCTACGCAGTGTTGTCCTTAGTGTGGCATTAAGGAAGACAAACTACTGTGTAAATCACTTTGTTGTTGAAGTTTATATTGTTTAGAAGATAAGTGACTAATTAGCAACCCAGGTATTAACTGTCCTTTCTGATCTTAATACACAGAGAGGACAGAGGCTTTCAAACATTACAGTGATTTCTGCTTACTTTCTCTCTCACTGTATGTTACAACTGCAGTTCTACCAGTTCCCCTGTATGTTCACACATGCTAATCACTGAGCTGCAACCACCAGTGGATTTAACCCACAAGCTACTTCTTGGTCCTCTAATTTAATTGGACTCACACTAAGACTGTTTAACCAAAGATGTGAGATGCTGTGTGAGATCTTTGTTGTGTAATATGTTGAGAGTAGGGCTTTAGCGAGATTTTTGTCTCTCTACAGGAAAACAACGGCTCCAGCAGCACAGAGTGATTCTGCAGATGATCATATGTAGACTGTCAAAAGAGCCTTTCAGACCATAGGTGGCAACAGCACCACTGCACACTGAAACCCATTGTTTCCAATAGTGCACGAACTTTGGGCACAGCGCGCTGTAGATGTGCCAAACGCAGTGCAAACCGTGTTTGCTCTGAAGGGCCTATAAGGCCACCCTGAAGAAAACTAACACCAGCTAGCGCAAAATCAAACTGTCCAAGCTTTAAATATCTGAAACAAATAGCGGATATAGAAGATAGAATTCTGTCCGGAGAGCTGCTTTACCAAATAAGTAAAGTTAAAGACATAAATACACAAACCATTTGTCCTGAAGTCTTTTGCATTGCACAAAAGGAGTCATATCACAAAACTATTTATACTTAACTTAAGAAAGGCAAAGAAGCAGTTTTGTGTCACAGTCCAACCTTATTTATTGTATGTGTATTTACAATAGAGCAGCCAAAGATCTATTAAAATACATTGTGTAACGGAGTTAAAAATGCACTTCATTAATTCTAATTTCCAATTTATGTTTCATTTCATTTTAATCATATTTTAATCATTATTTAATGATTTGTTGGGTATTTGTGAATTTTATCTTATTGATTTTAATTTATTTATCATATTGCTATTGTTTCCGGCGGAGATGTTGTTGCCGCACTGTGCCTCTATTGTACCTCCTGAGTTGCCGTAGCTTCCGTCTCCTCCTCACAATACAGTCTTGTATTGCTGAGGTAAGCTGCGTGTAAAATGCTGTTGCGCTATTTTATGTTTATGTTATGTTTTCTTTGAAAATAGTGTTGTGGCCCTTCACTATTTAGTGCATCAAAGCTAATACGATATTAACTAGAGTCTGTTTAATGCCGTTTTTAAGGTTAAATATAAGTTTTAATGATGCTTTGCCATTTTCGCGCTGTTTATGTGCAGTGTGAATAACGGAGGCTCTGCAGCCCAGTTTGAGTGTGTAAATTCTGTTATTTAATGTTTAGGAACAGAGGTGCAGATACAGAGGAAACAGTAGACCAGAAGCCAATTAATGTAATATTGTCTTCTGCAGGTATGTGTATTTCTTTGTTAGATGTTATACTCTTTTTGCTATCTGTGCAGTCACCCAAACCCACGTACTGTTTAACTTTGCCCACTGAAACTGTTAAAAAAATATAAAACGTTGGTTCTCATGTTTGTCAAATAGACTATTGTTATAATTCAAGTGAGGTTTTCCCAGAATATTCTAATTACTCCTGTTGGCTAGCAATGTGCATACAAAGAGTTGAGTGAGATGCTATACTGTGATGGATTTTTGTGTATGTATGGTAGAAAATGAGATCACCCAAACAATACCGTCTTGTATTGCTGAGGAGCAGAGATGCAGATACAGAGGAAACAGTAGACCAGAAGCCAATTAATGTAATATTGTCTTCTGCAGAGAAAATAAAATTTGGGAAAACCGTCAGCTGAGGTTGTCTGTCTTCACACCCTAACCCCATCAGTTACAATTGTTCTGTGTGGTGTAATCCAGTCCAAAAAACACAACACACAACTTCAAGTCTTACAGCGCTTCCTTAGCCCTAAAGTATAATCATTTTCCCCCTTAGCTACTGTATTGTTAAAGATGTAGCTGGTCTTACAGTGAGTGCAGCTTGTTCTATTTTGAATACGATAATACAGATATACAAACACCATATGGCATTGCTAATAAACTTGCTCCCAAACTAATATAACATAATTCTTGCCAACACTGATCGTGAGCAAAGATTATTTCCCCTCTGTGAGCTGGTAGATATGTCTTCTAACAACTCACTACTGCCTGACTCATGGCGAAGGATTCATGGCAGCAGCTGCTCTGAGGCATCAGAATGCACATGCAAGGATAGATAATATAAACACAAATGCAGGCAGAGGCCTTGAATGTGCAAGCTTAAGGCATACTGAGGTGAGATTGCGCACGCCCACACACACACACACACACACACACACACACACACACACACACACACACACACACACACACACACACACACACACACACACACACACACACACACACACACACACACACACACACACACACACACACACACACACTGCTGTCTGCATATGAGTAATGACTGGACAATCTCATGTGGTCTTTGACCCTTGAACCTTTGTCTTAGTCTTAGTGCTCCTAAGAGATGATCCCTCAGTAAATCAATTTGTGATATTTGTGAAATGCGCCACCATAGATGAAATAATGAAATAGTAAATAGGACTACAGTAACAGAAATATGTGCAGAATTAAGACAGTCAAGACGGCCCAGTGTTTGGTGGACCGGGTACACCTTGTTCACTTAATAGCATACAAATCATCCACGGGATCAATTACGCATCACATGAGTTTGCCCACCCTACACAGCGTTTGTTCCTGGGGAGATGGATCCGTGCGTTCCACCTCCTGTGCACCATGGATGTCTGAGCCTCAACAACTACTAACTATAAAGATACAATTTGCCTGTTCCCAGCATTAGCACAACACTTTGCGATGGTTAGCTTGTTACCTGTGACGATATATGCTAAATGTAACATCTCTTTCACATTAGCAAGTGACTGACCTATCTGGGTGTGTTTTGAGATGCCTGATGAAGTTCGAAGTTGTTGATCCGGCATCATTTATCTTGGTGCCACACACCTTGCATGTAGCTGTTCGCTTACTGCCACTGTTTATGAAGTTATTGAAAGCAAAACTAATGACAAAAGGCACAACTCTGGGACGACTTGGTGTCGCCATCGTCAATGCATTTTTTTATATGTGAGTGCGAGCACATAAGGCATAATGCATGCGTTACGTTGCACATTATGGCAAAGGGCAGGGGACATGAGGCTCGTCATACGTTTCCTCAACGTATATGCGCCAATAAAAGAAAATAGAAATACATGAATAAATTTAGATTTAAAAATCAATAATTGCGTCTGAAGTCTGAAGTCAGCTGTTTGTGCAACTTAAGTGCGACTCGAGTCCGAGTCTCAGACTCGAGTCCCCATCTCTGACATGCACACAGACAAAAAACAGTACAATACATACATTTTCTTACAGACAGACACACACACTGAGATGCAGAGGATACACATGCACACACACACACACACACACACACACACACACACACACACACGCATATTAAACATCTCAGCTCTGGACATTTAACATCCATCTGAGTTGGCCCTTTTTTATGTACTGAGCAACAACTGGTGTGAGAAATTCATTAAAGAGCTCTTCCCTCCTGCAGCCAACTGGCTTTGGCTTTGGTTTTAGCAAAGCCCAGAATCTTTACCGTGTAAGTTGTTGGAGCGAAGCTTGGCAGTTGGCAGCGCATTTTGAATACAAATGCAGATCGCCTGACCCGCCCACTCCCCTGGATCCCAAACAACAGCCAATGCCACCGGATGACAGAGCTCCGCAAGTGTACCTGTAAACATATTGTTACCCTGTTTGTTCATTCAGTGGCATCACTATTCAATTATTATTAAGTAAAAACTATATTTGTCAAAAAAATATTTTGACTTTTTTTTTTTTTTTTACATACAGTCACATGTTTCTAGCATGCAAAATCAGTCACCACTGATAACATGTGGATGAAATCCGGGTAAGATATATTTCAACATGGGCTCACAGTGGGTCTACATCATTTTTCGGGAAGAAAATATTTGCTGTTGTTTTTCAGGTTCATTCTTCCATTTCCTCCCTTGCCCTCTTCCCTGTTCCCCTGTTTTCCCTCCTTCTTTCTGCTCCTGCTCGCCATCCTACAGAGGATTTTCCCTCCTGGATGTATTTATAGCCTGTCCTGTCAGAGTTGAGCTCTGAATGTGACAATCATAGTGGATCTGATTGAGTTACTCACAACAGCCTCTCTCTACATGTGGATTGACATGTTTTTGGAATCAAGTTCCTAACGTGTGCTGGAAGTTCCCAAGCTCATATCTTTAACCTCCAGGTTGCTGGTTGTTGTTAATGGAAGGTTCATCCTAATGAAAACTTTTTTTTAAACTCTACAACTAAATCAATGGGTAATTGACATTATGTTAATTAATGAATTATGCTTCTGAATTTCAAAGTAACTAAAGTTGTGCATATACATATGTGAATCAGAGTGCTGTATCTGGATATATATTGCTTTATGAACATGTGTGATTTCTTAGATGCTGACAGGTTTTCTACAGTATGCTATATGTATATTCAGCAGGTGGTTACACACAGACACTTGCTATTTAGTTGACAAACACACACACACACACACACACACACACACACACACACACACACACACACACACACACACACACACAAAACAAGTTCAAAATACATTCAGCAAGATACAAATACAAACAGACACATGCTATTCATACACAGTAAAACCACTGGATCAGAGTAGTGCCTGCTCTCAGTGCAGGCCCAAACACAACTGAATCAAAGGTCACGGCCGAACTCTGACAATGCTTGTTCATGTCTGAAACATCTCTAAACATCCATAATCCTGGTGGGATTAAGAGAGGTTTAGTGAGGCTGAACAGAGACATCAACCTCCACTCTGTTAGACTGTATCCCTCGCTTCTTTTTATCACCACCCTCCATCCATCTCTCCACTTTCCTCTAGCACTCTCTTTACCCATAAGTGCAGAAACTCAGGGCCAAAGATGGAAACACAAAACACATCTACATACTTTACATCAACTAAATATTTTCTTCTATTTGACAATCAATCTACTGCGAACATTCACAGAATCTGAGCAAAAACTATCACATGTCAAGTATTGTTGAGGTTAAATAGGTGGAAAAAAGAGCAATATTTGTATTGTGAAAGTGTTACAAAAGTGCAAGTTACCAGAAACAGAGGGGCTATGTGAACAAAGTGACCAGTTACAGTTTGAGTCCAAACATTATTATTGTAATATGACCTGAAAAAGTGAGTTTTGCTAAATATAGTTCTAGTAGCTTGGTGAAATAGTAACCTCTTGCAGGGCTAGCTGGCAGCTGATGTACTACAGTAGCTGGCGAGCTAAGCGCTAACATGCTAGCCAGCCTCGAATATGTCAACGTTATGTCACAATAGCTCCTCCTTACTTTCTCTGCAACAGGCTGTTTACTCCCTCTGGCATTTTGCTCTGGCTCAGTTCATCCAAAATAATTATATACAGTAAAAGGGAAACAAAGTTCTCCGAACTAATGAATGTGCTGACTGTCCATCTGTGACGTGACAGTTTATTCAAAAGACGTAATTATACTATCAACTCTCATTAAAGTCTAGAAACCGTGTCTCTTTTGTGGAGCAGTTCATACTCACTGCATAAATGGCTTTCTGTTGGTTCACCAACGTTGAACTTGGCACAACAAATTCACACAGATTTACTTTGCCTCTGCCAGCAAATCCACTCATTGTGACAATTCAACATTCATCATTACAATGAGCTTCAGAGCTTTGATTCTAAGCCAGAACCCAACTGGTCAAGTCTAGGCTCTAATGTCCCACTATTTCCATCCATCCATCCATCCATCCATCCATCCATCCATCCATCCATCCATCCATCCATCCATCATCTATACCTGCTGATCCTTTGCAGGGCCACAGGAGGCTGGAGCCTATTCCAGCTCACATTGGTTATATTTGTGGTTTGTATGTCATGTTAAAGCACTTTCTGAAATATTCAGGACCTGATAAGCTTTCTCTGCATTACCATATTACCTCTGTAAAAAGGACACAGATAAAGTGATGAGCATGGTGGTGCCTCAAGGACAGCTTGGCTCTGCCCCCACAGGGAATGTGAGATACCAACTTTGACATTATTGGCAGCAGAGAGAATTGTGGGCTTCGCCAAATATCGAAGGTACAAAATTCCGTTAGGATATGAAAATGAAAAACGTTTGAAAGGAATTCCATATGTGTGTGACTATGAAAATAAATGATTTAAATCAAATATTTAATGTGACTGGGTTCATTAAATGCTGCAGTGGTTTGACTTCGGCTTGGGTTTAATCGGAATCAGTCATTTAATGCTGAAGGACATTCAAGAAATGTACTGAAATGTACCAAGTCAAATTATTTTTCCAATAATTCAGGCTGTGAATATAATATTTTTTTCATTTTCATAATTACAATCCACAAACTATTATTTGATGTCCTGTCTCACTGAAAACAATGTGGTTCTAAACTTTGCTTGATTCTGGAAATCAGTGAGATAGTGTCAACTTTTAAGATAGAAGCCACCTTTTATCTCTTCCCCTGAGACAGGTTTGTCTGGTATAAAGTGTGTGTGTGTGTGTGTGTGTGTGTGTGTGTGTGTGTGTGTGTGTGTGTGTGTGTGTGTGTGTGTGTGTGTATGTGTGATGCCATGTGACAGGTAATGTCCTAGGGCTACTAAAGGATTAGCTCTCCTCATTCCTCTGCTATCACAAGCCTCTGACCACACCACTCTGACCACTAAACTCAGCCCATTCACGCACACTAATCCTGTCTGTCTGTGAGACCTGCTCTGAGTGTGTATGTGTCAGTCTATGTGATGTGTGTATGTGTGTGGAGAAATGTGATAAATGGGGAATAGCGATACATTTCCTGGAGAAAGACGATATATGTTTACAATTACAGTCACATGATTACATAAACCATTAAATTGTGCTTTCAGTGTCATGAGATCGGACTATTTTTAAACTTGCTTTCAAGTTTTGTAACATCATAAAACAATAATGACAGTAGGTCTATTCCACAAATTCAGTTTGCATTCAGTAATATCCTTTTTTAAACCACCAACAAAGAAATCTTGGAAAAATGTTCAGATCTACACTCACAGCATGACAATGTCAGTCCAGCAGAGATGGCAAAAGTACTCACTTAGAAGTACAGATACTTGTGTTAAAAAATACTCTGGTAAAAGTAGAAGTACCGATTTAACTTCTTTACTCAAGTAAAAGTAACAAAGTACAGGCTTGGAAATTTACTTAAAGTATAAAAGTAAAAGTAGCCTTGCGAATGACAACCATTTTTTATGCAAAGCTACCTGGACCACACAAATGTTACTAGAGTGCAAGCTGAGAAACTTCATTTGACATGGAAAAAAGGCTCTTTATATGCCATTACCTAAATCTTAAATAGATGTCTGCCAATAGCCCTAAAACATCACATATATGATTATTGTGACAGAGACTGGGACTCCAGGTTAATAAGATTTTGACTGAGTAGCAAGATATGAATTCAATTGTGATTCTGTGAGAATTCACAGATCCAGTTTCTCTTTTTTAATCTTCCCCTTAATGTTACCCCCATCAAGCCGCAATGATTTGCCGCGAATGAATGCCACCGAATCTGTCGAGTCGTCTCGTAGAAGTGCAACGTATATTCCCATCCAATTAGATTGAATTCAGTATTGATAACGGTAACTCCACTGAAATTATTTGAAACTAAAGTAACGAGCCAATTTTGTAAAATGTAAGGAGTAGAAAGTACCGATATTCGTGTTAAAATGTAAGGAGTAAAAGTAAAAAATAAAAAAATAAACAGTAAAGTAAAGTCAAAATATCTGAAAAATCTACTTGAGTACAGTAACGAAGTATTTGTACTTCATTACTTCCCATCTCTGCAGTCCATACTAAAATATCTCAACAACTACTGGATGAATTGGCACAAATGTCGGTACTGGCATTCTTAGTTTCCAGAAGAAAAGAAGACTTTGGTGATCCAATGACCTTATCTCTAGTGCCACCATGAGGTTGACATTTGTGGTTTTGAGTGAAGTGTCTCAACAACAACTATTGGATGGATGATTGGAAATTTGGTGCACACATTCAGGTTCTCTTCAGGGTGAACTGTAATAGGTGATCCCTTAACTCTAGATCTAGCGCCATCATCAGATAAAAATTTAAATTTGCACAATACTTGACCAAATAGCCTCAGCTGTACTTTGTGTTTAATGCTAATTAGCTAATGTTAGCATGCTGACACGCTAAGATGAGCAAGTAAGCATTGCTTAACATCAGCATGTCATCATGAGCGTGTTAGCATGCTGCTGTGTGTGTGTGTGTGTGTGTGTGTGTGTGTGTTTAGCTGTAGGAGGTCAGCTGGCTATGCTACAGTTTCCATGTTGGTTCTCAACCAACATCCAATACACACTGACTGAGAAAACATTATTTCTTTTTACATCAAATTGAAAGGATCATCTCCAATATTACAAGCACCTTGTATAATCTCTGTATAATCTCCTGTCATACTTGTGAACAACACTACAATACCCACAATTCCAGGCTACAGCAAGAATCAGACAGTTTGGCAGTTAGTTTGAAGAGCTGTAAAACTCTAGTAAAAGACATTTACAAGTCTCTGAGAATTTTTACACACCTCGGACCAGATTGTGTTTCCACTTTTAAAAAGAGAAGAAAAGACAAGAGTATAAAGGGAGAGACAAATGGGGACATAAAAAAAAAATAGGAAGGGGAAGAGCATAACATTTAATAAAGTTAGTAAATTATTTAAATTAAAGACTAACATTTATCACAGCCTGTGAAGGAAGCAGGAAAAGAAAAGCACCAAGACAATATTGTAAAATATAATCAAGCATGGAGACAGATGGGAATGACGCAAAGGCGTACGTATATCAACGCACAGGCAGCGTGTGAACACACACATGTGTCACACTCCCACAGGTGGAGAGGAAAGAAAGCAAGAGCCGAAAGAGAGAAAGAAAGACAATAAAACGTATGAAAAGTGCCAGAGCAGATGAAAGTAGTGGCATATAAATAAATGAGAGCTCATGGACTGTTGCCTGGAGCATTCACTGAGGAAATGTAACATAGGAGACAAATTAAACTGTGTTTTCACTGCCACCACACCAGATGTAATGATATTTACATGTATAGACTGCTGCACATTAATGATTTGATTTGATGCATGAAAACACACACACACACACACACACACACACATAAACACACACACAGAGCTGGCAGTGAGTTGATCAATTGCCGCCAACTTCATATTGTGCAGATGAAAAGGGCTGCTGGAGAGAAACCCATTGAGAGAGGACGACTATTTCTGGATTCCATATCAGTCAGCTCCTTCTCCCTGGCGACTGCAATATTAAAGGGAGGCGGGCAACTGGTGGCATGAAATATGTACAGCATCATTAGGCGTGACCAATGAGTCCACAGAGAGGGGAAAGAGAGACAGGGGGAAAAAAAGGAATCTTTACACACTATGTCATCCTGCTGCCCTCTTAGGTATTTTTGTCAAATTATTGTGTCTGTCCTTTGTTTGTACTATTGTAACTATTGTAATATAGCAAAAACTAGAGAAACTTTCTTTTTATCTCATCTTTATCGGGTACCAACATTGAATCCCATCAGAGTGAAAACTTGAAACGTGTGCACAGCAGCTTGGGGTTTTCATATGACAAGATAGCCGTGTAGAGGTGGGCTGGTTCACACAAACTGTACTAAGTGTGTTCTTAATGGTGTGTGTATGTGTCAATCCACTCTTAAAAAAGTTAACTGCTGAGAAAAAGCACCAACAATATATCTTATTGTGTAGAATAGACTATTTTTTATTGTGGCAATAATCACAAATACTGGCGAAATATCGCATTTCTTGTACTTTTTAGCTGCTTCAAACAAAAGCCCCCCACTGGTTCCAGAGTGGAATGTTTTCATGTAAAGCAGCAGCAACAGGAAAAGTTCAGCCGTCTTAACGCAGCAAATACGGCTCCAATACGGTGGTAGAAAAACACAAAGATTAAGTTACAAGCTAAAAAAGTATTAAAAGCTGAATATAACAATTTACCAATTAAAATATATTCTGACTGAAACAACAACAGTACTTGCTCTTTGTATGATGTTCTTAGTATACTGATTATAAGGGTGTAGAAGAAAATTGCTCTAGCAGTTATCCAACTATTCCAAACCCTGATACAGAGAAATCATTTGTCTGTGGTAAATATTTGAAATCAAAGCCAATCATATGGGATTTTTGATGTTAAAATGTGCCCTTTTTTCACCACGTTCTTACTATCACAAACACCTCAGCCTGTAGCAGTAAGGATGACCAGCCATGAGTTGCTTAGCTGGAACACAAACCATCAAAGTGACAAAGAGCAGGCTGCAATGACATTTGTAAAAGCACAGCGAGTACTGGTCAGTTGTAATGTCAGGCAGATAAACAGCAAATGAGAACACTAAATTCACCGACACAAATGCCCAGACCAGATAGAGGGGGTTCTTTGAATGTCTATATTCAGTATGATGTCGTTTGTGATTGTATTTTTAATGCTGATTCAATGGACTATGATTGGTGTGCAATTAAACAACTGATATCATCTTTCTTTTTTAATCATGGTGTGGTTATTAGTCTAGGGCTAACTCACAGCTGGACTATCACAAAACCTGTTTATGCAATTGTTTTTTTGCCCATTTTTTAAGCAAAAGTAATGGCAGAGTTTGCAGCCTGTGGCTGCACCCGGGTTTGTAACCCGTAAGGCCCCGTCCCTTTTACTATAGTGCAGGTGCATCTGTTGTTTAACAGCAAGTTGTCAAGCAGTATAAATATTGTTTGCAGTACAGATATCCAATTAAAGATTATGATTAAGTGCCTCAGCATAAGTAACAAAGGCTTACTTTATCAGTGTTACTCATATTACTTAGAATCAGTTGTTTTTTTCATGAGCTCTTTGTAAACATCAGAAGATAAATGCAAGGCACCGCGGCCCCCGCAAGCAATCACGGCCATTTAAGTCAATGGTTGATATTCCACCACCCGCGTCACGGTGTGTCCCAGAAGCGTGTCCCAGAAGCGTGTCCCAGAAGCGTGTCTGAAGCGGCTCTCCGCTAAAGATACGCACCAGTTCTATTTTCACGCAAGCTGTGGGCCGTTCGGTGAGCCGGGCAGGGAAGTAAAACAGCTAGAGCATCCAGTCAATTTACCAAAATATACCCTCCCCAAGATCTTATACGTCTCCTCTACAACACCATGGATGACGAGAGAATCATCTTGGAGGTCAAATAACATAATACAACACCACAGATCATTTTTATAAATGGCTTTAATTACAGGAGTGCTTGGAGTGGAAGGTAGATACTAGCTTAATAAACACGTGATTGTTCTTTCAAGTACTTGTGAGTCGGGCAGGCAAGATGCTCCACTTCTGAGACTTGCCCGCTATGGTATGGCGCGTGACAGAAAATGGAACAAAACCGCGGCACAGACACGCCCAGTGGAAAATCGGTGTTACCGTTCTTGGATTGTGTGTAAAAAGCTAGTGTGAACACGAAACGAACCAGAGTAAAATGCCATAATGTATAATTTATTTCCTTGGTATGGACCAAACAAAACTACAGGTGTGAAAGCACCCTAATTGATTTAAATCAAACACTCACCCAATTGAAGAAAAATAAAGAATACTTGCCCAGTTTTGGATGATTAAAATATTACGACTTGATTCAAGACCAGGCAGTGGTTATGTGAATGTGAATGTGAATGTGAATGTGCGTGTATGTGCACACACTGATACGTACAAACCTGTGTCCTAGGTAAGGTTTTGATCTGGTCAACCTGTTTTCCAACGCTTTGGTTGCTAACAGGAACATAAATGTTACGTATAGCCACAGAAGGAAGCATGTTTGCTAATAATATATCTCAAACTTGAATCTTCCAGTGTAAGGAAAGTCTTGCTTAATGCTTCAAAGCAGCTGATGAAATATGCCCACAGAGAGAAAACACTTTGGTATCCATGCTATTTTCATTTTCACAACTTAGATTTGGGTCATTACAGTATACATACTGAGAAAAGGAGGTTGTCTCTGTGCGTGATTGAGACTGATTTGCCAAAGCCTGTTATGTTTCTGTGCCAGTATCCCATGATTACAAAGGCAGGAAGCTTGAAGCCAGTTTATAACACCTTGGAAAGGTAACTGTTGTTAATGATGTGCAGGCTGTGAGGCTATGAGGCAGAACAGTGTAGCAGATGTGAAATATGTAATTAACATTTAAACAAGGGACTGCGAAGGTCAGAGAGAAACTCATCAGAGGATGATGAGACGCGGACACAGGAGAGTACCCAGACTCATATGAGCGCGCTCACATACATGCTTGTCAAACTATACTTGTGAGGATCTTCTATCAACTACACTCATTCTTTGACATCTAAATCTTATTCCCAACCTTTTCCTGTACTAGCCATAGTGCATCACAGTCATCTAGGATCTGCTGGATTTTGTTCTCCAAACTCATTTAGTATGACACAGCTGCTAACTTGTAAATAAAAACATGTTTAGAGACTTTTTACAACTTAAACTAAATCAACTATTTATATGATGAAGAAGATGTAAAAGCAGAATAACAGCACAAGATGTTTTTGTTCATGAAAAGCTGAGTACAACAGCTGACATCCATACAGATGGAAAAGTCAAGTTCTCATTTATTTACATATGATGTGTCAATTATGCATTGATTGCCTTATGTTTTGTGTCTCTCTGTTTTCCACACACTCTGCATTTCACTGAGTTAAAGGGACGCAAGGAAAAGGCAAAACATAAAGATGACTGTGTACGTACAGTATAGGTGAGTATATGAGAGAGGGACTGACAGAGACTAGAGCTGCCAATCTTCCACTAATATATAATACCATTCAAATATATGATGCTCAAATTCAACCCATTATTAATATTTACTACACAACTACCCAGCCTCTCATAGTTCCTTGCTCTAAGATCTCACAATGCCTTGTGTTGCTTACTCCCGCTAACTTTATTGTTCTATTTTCTTCTTGTTCTATAATTTTGTTTCTACATGTGGGTAGGCCATGGCGGTAAGGGCGAGATTTGCTTTGTATGTGTAAAAAAATACACACGAAATAGAAATTTCAGCCTTCGATTAGTATTGATTCTTTTACTGTTTGAATTATATTTGACTTCCGACATTAGTTCCAACAGCCTTAACAGAGACACAGACACAAAAAGAGAACTTTAGAGTGCAACCCAATAAACAGAAACAACCAGAACATAAAGACAGTTGTGTTGTTACTGTAGTGTTCCTTTTTGTCAAAAGAAAAAATATGACACAGATAGCTGCACTGTGTCACAGGGGTCTTGATACATTGTTGTTTTGTGACCACAATTTAAAACTGGATGTTGTTATGAACTGAAAAAGTACATCTCATGAATCGTCTTTACGTACAAGAGAGTTATAGAGATTACCAAGCACAAACAGAACAGAAAAAATGGCATAATTTCTTCTGGCATCAAGATCAAATTAAATGGAATAGAACAATCAGTAATTCATAATTGAAAAATCTAATGACATTTTCCTCTGTAAAATAAAATTCTAAGACAATTTATATATAAAAGAGAACTAACATACTCCTTTTCTGGTGATATATGCTTGTTCACCCAGAGAGAGATTAAGACTATATTGAAACTGTAAGCCTTAGCCAGCATGAGTCAGATATCAAAAGGAGCGGAGATCAAGGTGTCAAGGTAAGTCTTTTTTTCAGCTGAGGGATAGAAGAGGAAATCCAGTGTTATGAACTGAGAAATGACCAGCATCAGTGGCTCCTCAGGGCCATACACTGATGGACACACACAAACAACTCAGGTCCATCAAGCAGTGTTTTCCCCAGATTGAGAAGTTCACATAATAAATGACAAAATAGGTCAGTGAAAAAAACTATGTTCTAAAAACGAGCATAATATGAGCATTTTAACCATGACCACGATATTTCTCTAAAATAGTAGTTTTAGTTGTCCAAACCTAACCATGCATTGTCAATATGGACAACGTAAACATATTAATTGCAAGCTGTTTGAACTAATAACAAATGTTGTCTTGAATCATGACAACACCCTGCTTTCCCCTTAACTCTTCTCTCTCATACAGGAAGAGTTTCTGTGAGTTACCTGAAAAGGCATGATTAGGAGAACCCTAAAGATAAAACAATCGATTTATCTTTCATCTCAAACAGAGTGGAAACAACTACAATCTCGTTTCATTTTTTGTCATCCACTGTCATTAAGCCTGCCTGAATACTGCCACAGAATTGCCTTTGTGTCGCCACTCTTTCCTCCTATCAGTCAAGCTGTTCACGGCCTGTGATTGTATTTGGCGAGGCAGCTCAGCCGGGGCACAGATCAGCAGATTTCCAGTAAGAAATCATGTGCTCTCTGAAGTGATTTCATGTCTAATTGCTTTTATTAACTTGGCAGCTCTGAACTGGTGGCTGCCCGTATTGGCTTACTGTGCAAAACCATCAGGCACAAAAGTGAAAAAAGGGGAAAAAACATTAGAGATGGATTTACTGGTGTCATCAGCGCTGCTGGCAATTTGGACTGTTTGATTAGACAGTTTCCGGATGTTGTACATTTTAAAATGCTCATTGACTGTTTAAACCCCTGGCACTTCGGACACCCCACTAACCCAGAAACACTATAAAGTCTATAAAGTTATATATAGTCAAAACATAACTAACATTTCCAGATAACACACAATGGCTTAAAGTGCCCATATTATGAAAAAATCACTTTTTCTGGGATTTGGGGTGTTATGTTGTGTCTCTGGTGCTTCCACACACATACAAACTTTGAAAAAAATCCACCCATGCTGTTCTGAGTGAGATACAGTTTCTGAATGTGTCCTGCCTTCAGTCTCTGGGTGAGCTGTTCAAAATCGACACGGCTTGTGACGTCACAAGCCGTGTCGATTTTGAACACAAGCAGGCTAACCGCAACCATTAGCTCGTAGCGTTAGCATGCTAACGCTATGGCTAACGCTAGCATGCTAACGCTAGCATGCTAACGCTAGCATGCTAACGCTAGCATGCTACCTCGTTCTCAATAGCAAAGCACTGCTACAACACACACAAGTTCACCATAATCTACAAAAGAACTACTTACATGTGCGCCCTCATTTAGAAGTCTCCCAGCTAATCCTGCCTTGTAACTGACCGAAGTAGTAGAAACAGCCTTTCTTTTACTGTCTATGGAGCTAGCTAGCTGACATGATCTACATCTGAGCTACTGAGCATGTGCAGTGCAATCAAAGATAGTACAGAAGAAGAAGAAGAAAAGAGGTCTCACTCTGTAGCTAAAACAGAGACCAGCTGAAAAGAGGATCTGCAGCAGTGAGAGAGAGCACTGCAGTACAACACAAATTTGGTGTTTTTTGAAAATTAAACCATGTAAACCTATTCTGGTACAACCTTAAAATACAATTATGAACCTGAAAATGAGCATAATATGGCTGCTTTAAGTAACCCATTTTGACTGATTACATTGAGTATGCCTTAACTGTGCAGACCTTCTGTGTTTTTGTTTAGTTTTTTGTTGTTGTCTTAGTTGTTTTTAAGGTGTAAAAGGAGGGCTTTATTCATTACTCCGTGGCTGTCTTAAAGGACAATTCTGGCGCAAAACGAACCTAGGGGTTAATATAACAGATGTGTACCCACTCTGTCGCTCTCTGGAACATGTTTTCATGCTAATCGAATGTGTTTGTAGCTTGAAAGACGCTAGCGCGGACCGCTGATTAGCTTACAACGCTAGTATTTGGGGCACAGGGAAAGTAAAAATAAATTGCTTATTATACCACTAAAAAGGCTCAAAATATCAGCACACTTCAATGGTAGCATAATGAGGGTCCCTAAATGTTAACCGAAGCATTGAGAACATTGTAAATGTACATACAGTTTATTGAACGAAGAGCTGCGGGAGCTCCGTGAAAGGGCTACGAGAGAGAGAGAGCTACCCGTAGTCAATGCCGCAACACAGCCTCATACTTCAGGAAACTGGTGGTGTACCTGCGGAAATTGTGAAGCTATGGCCACCGAACAGGAGTGTGTGTGTTGCACGGAGTGGGACCGGTTGCGTCGTGACACCCAAGAGACGCAGTGTTTTGTACAGTCTGAAGAGTTCCCCTCTCTGATAAACAGGGCTGTACTTGAAACTTTTTTCCATGTCCCGAAAATAAATTGGAGACAGCGACCCAGACTGGAGGAACCAGATGGACACTTATCCACTGAGTAAGTACACTAGACAAGTTATGCAGAGTGCGATTATTTCAGATATATTGAGCAAATTGCTTTTGATTTTAGTTTGCATCACCAGCTGTAAGTCATGACTGGTTTTTAAGACGGCGGCGGCATGTAAACATGAACGCGAGTGTCTTTATAATGTATCTTTTCAGTAAACTGTCTGTACACTTACAAAGTTCTCAATGCTTCGGTTAACATTTAGGGACCCTCATTATGCTACTGTTGAAGTGTGGTGATATTTTGAGCCTTTTTAGTGGTATAAATAGCGATTTGTTTTTACTTTCCCTGTGCTCCGAATACTAGCATTGTAAGCTAATCAGCGGTCCGCGCTAGTGTCTTTCAAGCTACAAACACATTCGATTAACATGAAAACATGTCCCAGAGAGCGACAGAGTGGGTACACATCTGTTAATAACCCCTAGGTTTGTTTTACGCCGGAATTGTCCTTTAAAGCCTTTTTACAGTCACCACAGCCAACCTGTCGCGCGCCATGTGACGTCAAAATGACGTAGATATCGCTGGCGCACCAGGATTTTAAGTGCGCGACTAGAGGTCATGCACCACTCTATTTTTTTCAGCGGCACACGACAAAGTGGAAACAGGAAGCATGAACAAGTTCGAGGGGAACCGGATGCCAGGACTTTCAGAGTGACTGGAAGTCTCTCTTGTAAACTTACTGGGTTAAGATGAGTTATTTTATGGTGAATGAAAGGCTTGATCCGACAAAGTAGGTCATCGAATCAAATCGAAGCATTGACGGCAATGCTGCTGCCAGTTCTGCCGTTGTTTACCTTTTTCTTCTTCTTCAAGTCCGTAGAAATAGCAAAGTCGGTAGCCTTTCCTCATTAGCGCCACCTCTGTTCAGGAGAAGACTGCAACTAGTGTCGCGACCACCACGCGCGAGTATAAATAGTTACGGCGCTCCCATGATGTCACATTTGCGCAGGACAGGTCGGCTGCGGCGGGTATACTGCACGTTTTACTTTATGTTGTATGTGCCCCTTGGAAATTCAATAAAGATGAGAAAAATAAACAATAAAAAAACATAACTATAAAAGCTCTATCCTATATTTGCTACCATCATTTATTAAATTAACCACCAAATCAAATGGATTGAGCATATTGAATTTAAAGTATTTAGTAGTGAAGAACTTATTACATGAAAGACACTATGAGATTTGGTGCATTGTGAATGGGTTGGTTACTTAAAAGTTACTAAATGACCTTGAAGAAGTACACACATGAGATCCCTTTTTTCCTTAGTGGCTTGTGCATTGATCTATTTGTTTGTTTGCTCTGTTTTCAAGCACACAAACACAGACCTCACCCAGCAAGCCAAGTGGTAATCAATTGAGTCCCCCACCTCTTGAATTAGGAATAGGGTGTGTGTTTTTCAAAGGGCTGGGCGTCACCATGGAAACGGCCAAGGCACAGGAGACAGGGGTGTTTCAAGTTGGCAGTGAGAGAGAAGGCAGTGTTCCTGTTTGAGCAGAAAGATGTAAGTAATGGCTGCACCAGACATTGAGTGGATCATTTACAATAAACGTGTTCAGTGCCACAGTATCTGAGGAGAGAGGGTATTAGTGAACCCTGCATGGCAGGTGTAATTTGCCACAGAGGCACTCATGATGATGACCTTTCACTATTGTTAGGATTAATACTGCATGAAAAGCTTGATGGTGTTTTAAGTCCCCAATGTCTCCTTCCAGGCAGCGCTGCGACCATTGACTTCAAGGCACCTAACCCTAACCCTAGCCATAACCATAACCATTTCCTAATCAACTTCAAGGCAGTGCTGCGACCGTTGACTTCAAGGCACCTAACCCTAACCCTAACCATTGCCTAATCGACTTCAAGGCAGCGCTGCAACCGTTGACTTCAAGGCACCTAACCCTAACCTTAACCCTAACCCTCACTCTAACCATTGCCTAATCTTAATGCCTTCCAGGCAGCGCTGCCTGGAAGGAGACTTGGGGGCTTAAAAAAACGATAAACGCATGAAAACATAAAGAGCAGAGGACAGCAAGCCTATTATAGTGTGTGTGATTGCTTTGAATCCCTTTTCTTAACAGTGTTTCAATGTGCAATACAAACCTTGCCTTGTTTTGGACTCAAAATCCCTAACCTGCATGTGGAATAAAATGAAATGTGTCAAAAGGCAAATGTCATTTTGTCATATATACAGGACTTGACACCAGAGTATGGGGGTTGATGTCCTGTAAAAGTCAAGGTTTTGGTTAAATATTGAAAAAGTAAATGCATCCTGTCTCGGGCCTCAAGTCAGCGTTGACCCAATATATTTAGCCATAACCACAATCTTTTCCTAACCTTAACCAAGTGCTTTGAGCTGCCTACTGCCTACATCCACACTACTAGGTTTTTGTTTTAAAATGCATATCTTGTACTACTTTTACGCCTTGTGTCCACACTACTTCGGCATTTCAAAGCCCTTAAAACTGAGATGTTTCGAAACACTGCTGACCCCATTTTAGTTTGAAAACTCTGGGGTAGTCTGGACTGTAGTCTGGACTTCAATGTAAAAGTTGGACAGCATTACATTCCCTACAAAACATATTTGCTAATGTCAATTAGTTGGAAAATAACATCATTGTCAGCAGGCAGGGTTTGACATGGCTGTTTTGCAATTGTTTTTCCCATTTTAAACAGGGGATGTTTCTAGAAAAGTGGGATGCGTTTACAACAAACCACCTATAACCCCCAAACTCCCCCCTCCCACCCTCTAACCCGTCAATATGGATGTTTTGATCTCCTCCACTTATATACTTCCAATTAGAGAATGGGTTTATGGGCCAGCTGTATTTCTGAACGGGGGTGTTTTTGTTTTGCTTTGTAGTATTAGGCCCACTGCTTTTCTTAATTATGAATAATAAAAGTGATTCATAATGGAAAAAAGCATTCCAACTTCACACGCACATAGAAACTGATTCAACCACACATACAGTGGCTGCCAGAGAAGCCGAGTTAAAAGGACATTTCTTGGCCGGCAAATGTTGTTTTTCAGCAATTATTTTGAGATTGACGGGATAAAAATCTTTTTCTAATTTCTGTTAATGCTTCCCAACACTTTTGTCATTGTTCTGCTCTTCAGTCTCTGTGGCACGAGGACGCTGAAAACCCCATTATAAAAGACACAAAAGCACACTACCTCCCACTGTGTCACAAACACAGTTTATCTAAAGGCTGCACTGAGCCTTGTCATTGCATAGGGGAACATCTGTGTCACTGTTGTGGTAAGAGTTATAGTGAAGCTTCCATATTTTTCCAATAAGCTCTCCTAAATAAAATGAGCATGAACTCTGAAACGCAGATTGCTTGTTGTCAGTATGAATTATGTGAACATTGTGTTCCTCCACCACAAACTGGAATATGTGACATTCCCATGAATGGGTTTTTCTATTTTCTTTTGTTCATCACATGTAGTAAAGGTTATCTTTGTTTAGGACACTGAAACAAATTTGATTGAGGTTAAGCAACTGAGACAACTTGGCTATAGTTGGGCCTAAACTTGAGCTGAAGTTGGGTTGGAAAATTGAACCTTGGACAACAGATTTGAACCAGAGCTGTCTCCCATTCTGACACAGCCTACTTTTAACCTCATCTCTATGTCAAAGTCCTGAACTTGGTCGTGTCGAAAGTAGATGTGCCTGTCAAATGAATTGAGAAAGTACTCCAAATGTACTCAATGGTGCATGAACGCTTATGGATCAATGGTTTAGAACTGGATTAAGCTGCACAAGAGGTTTGAGAGGGTTTGTAGGGATGTTTTGCTACATTATGAGGTTCTTTGCTGACTCTCTAAGTCACCTTTTACATCCATTATAACCTGTGAAGTGGACTATAGCCATGATCCTTGGTGTGGTGGAAATTTCAGGCGTTGGTGACAATTTTGAGAATTTCAAAAATCTGTTTAAATCATTTCTTCAAACGTATGAGCATGTACTTATTGACAAAAACAACTCACCTCAAAGTCAATTTGATGGCCTGACGTCTTTATTTTTCTAGTTTGCTACTTCCGTCCACAACAAGAAACGCTGCATTATAAATACCAACATTCTTACGGACACTTCCTACACACATTTATGGCCCAGAAGTGATGACTTTGACCGTCCACATCTCCTCTGGCTGGAGCTGGACCTGGTCTGGAGCAGACCTTGTGTTCAGTGCCTGTCCTAATATCTTAAATGTGGCCGAGTCTGCTCTCAATGCACCATTTACCTCAGAAACCCCAGCCATAATTTATCCACCGGCCTCTCCGAAACATGTTGCCTTCCCCTCCCCCACTCCTTCTTTCTTTGCTTAACAAGGTCAGGAGACAGAGGGTGGGGGGCAGAAGATGTTTATTACTTGGCTCTTGTGGTGGAGAAGCTGCAGTCTCCGTCACGGTTCGGTCCGTCACATGTATTTGTATTTGTGTGTATGTGCGCGTTCTGGGTCTGCAAGTATGGAAAATCTATTGTGGTTGGGAGCTAAAGATGAGCTCATTTGGGGCCAGGAATCTTAGTGGATCTACTAGTGTGTCAGTTCAGTATATAGGCACGTATGTGTGTGTGTCTTTTTGGAGCCGTCCAATCACCTGTCGGTATTTATATTTGCATGAATGTGTGAATGTGCAGCTTCAAGGTGACTAAGCTATTGCCCCGTTTACACGAAGGGAAGACGCAGATATTTTCCTGCGGTTTGGCATCTCATTTACACGAAAACCCCGTTTTTATCACAGAAAACGATTAAGTGTAAGTGGAGATTGTGGAAAACTGCGTTTGCACGTTTGCATGTAAACTGAGACAAACGGAGGTTTAGGCAGCCGAGAGAGAGAAAGAGGAAGTGATTCGTTGCTGTTGTTGCTATTTTTGGGATTCTGATTGGCTAACGTGGGCTTGAGCTTCTTGTTACACTGCCACCTACAGGTGTGGCATGCTCTTGACGGCATTGACGGCATATATACACGGGTACATGTAAACAAACACTTTTCTGAAAACGTAGAGGTTCTAAATGTCCGTTTATGAAAATAGCCAGCCACGTAGTCTATGTGGGTCTCTAAGCCAAATGTTTGCTTGCTCTAACATCCCTGCAGGATCCTCTAGCTGTTAAGGGAGGCTGAATAAACTTTCTATACAAAATCGCACCATAAGAGATGCCATCATTTTCCAAAGAGGGCCTTAAAATTGGAGGGTTACACATCTGCAGTGAAGTGCCAGGAACACTCTTCTTCAAAAACCAGAAGATGAAATAAATTATTTGAGTATATTAGCCCAGTTTCCACAGCTCTGTCCCTCTGCTGCTACTTGCTGTTATTTGCATTTTATATGCAGCATTGGTATTCAAGGGATCTATTAGTTTTGGTTAAATATTCTTAACTGTGGACGTTTAAGCTTTAGCTTTATTAAATGCTAGGCTTAGAAATTATTTTCTTTTTTCAGAGGGCATATTTTGTCTCCTCGCTCTGATCTTTTGGGGCATTAAGGCCGTTTTGGGAAACCTTTGAAATAATTTCAATTTGTATTCCACCAAATGTGTTTTACCTGTTTTACCTTCTTTCCCACAGTTGGAAACTGGCAACAGGTCTCACAGAAGAGGATGGAGCCATTTTCCTTTCACTGTTGCCGACCAGTCCATCCTTTACTCAACTGTTGGCTTTTTAACTGTCTTTACAGTATACAGATTTTGTAAAGGCAGCAGTTCATGTGCGCACAGCTTTTTCTTCTCCTGCTGTCTGTGTGCTGTTTCCTACTGCTTCAGGCTCCATATTTTCATCCTTGCGAAAACATTTTTTCACCCATAACACATATACGAAGGGACTCAAAATATCACCTACCGCGGCTCACACTGAATGTACCCTTTAATAGGCTATGTCAAAGCACTGTGTGGTTCAGCTTTGAACACAAATGCAGTTTTTCTGAGTTACAGCGCTCCAGCAACAATTCCTCAGAAAATCAATTAGACTCAACAGCTGATATGCATTAGCAGCACTTCTGGTAAGTAACAAAAAACACCTGCACAGACAAATCAGGATAATAGCTTGACACCTTTCTATATTTGCTTCTCAACCTGCACAGACTGAGGACTCAATTGTCTACATTTCCTGCAGAAAAAGGGAAAGTGTCTAATGGTACATACACACTGAAGGGTGCATTTATGAATCCATTAGTATCTAACCCTGGTGTCTGTTCATATCTGACACAGCACGACACACATCAGATTTTGCTGTCGGAAATGGTCTCAACTGTAACGTCTTTTTAATTTCTAGTTTCATCGAGCAGGGCTGGCGGTGTTGCGCAACATGGTGGTGATTTATAGGAACGATAATTCTGTTTGTAACAATCCCAAATGGTCTGTGAGAGAGCAAAGGATATGGAGAGAGTTTCCTTGCGCCGAGCAAAGCGTGAGCGGGCCTGCGCTGCGCCAAATAACCATGTGGCCAAAAGAAACGGAGCAGCCAGCCAGGTACAGAAGGCAAAATGCAGGAAAAACTAATATTGTGTGAATTCCCCAAACTGATCTCTGAACCTGAGGGTCTCATGCACCCCCAGCCTCCTATTCCTTGCTGCTCCCCTTCCTCTTCTCACTAGCTGGGCCAGTGCTAGCATGTGCTTCTTAGGCAGACAGATCCATCTTCGTTGCTGGCAAAAACAAAACCACGTTTTCCCCTATTTAGCTCTGTCCTTTGCGACTTCCCCAAACACCTAGTCACATTGTGTGCTGCTGAACCCAGCGGGGAGCTCAAATCGTGTTGTGTCGGAAAGGGCCTAGAAGGATTTACATATATTAACGCTGTGAAGGGAATGCTATCATCTCTAGCCTTTGGTCTCATTATAAACAGCCTCATGCAGAATTTGATGGCGTTGACATTTAGCAAGTGTACAACACAGGCTCACAAATATCCCCCATCTCTGCTCTTACACTCCCTCCTACACTCTTTCCCTCTTTCTCTCTGTCCAACCAGACATGTGCCTGAGTGTGTGCACTATTTGATTTGAAAATATTTAATTTGTGTCTTAATTAGAGGACATTTGTTGTTTAATAGTCATTTTTTTAAATAACAAAACTCTCTTTCTCTTTCTCTATAAAGAAACAGAGATGGGCAACCTCATTTATAAAGACAGCATCATATACTGTCATATGTCATTCACACACACTGTATCACACACGTAAAGTAGTTTTATCCTTTAGGAAGAAATGTCTGTAACTTCTATTTAGTCATTGGAGACTTAACTATAACATTTAAGTTGTAATCCTTAGAACTGCAGTCCTGGTTGATCTGGTGGCACGTGTGGCTCAGCAAGTGCAGTTTAACACTACAGCAAACGTTCCTTGAGCAGCTACTTTCTCAGAAATACAATAGAAGAGCAGATATATCGGTTTAAAGCACAGCCAAACAAACCCACGTTGTTTTAATAAAGAAGTCAGTCAATAACTGGCCTTTTTTCCATCGTGCCATAAGCAATTGTGATCTGATTTCATGCTGAACTCAGCGTGAATAGTTTTTCACACAACAACAGAGCACACAGCTCACTCTGGCTGCTGATTAAAATGTAAAACAAATATTGTTATATTTATTATTATATAATTTTTGATGAATGATGTTAGTCAATGAATACTTTTAATGTAAAGCAGCAGCAGTAGAACATGTTGAGTTTGCATTAACAGAAATGTAATACAGCTCTGTGAGAGAGTAAACAGTGTTCTGAACAGGCTGATATCAACGAGATAAAATTACAGTTACGCTAAACATGGTTTGATTACACAAATATTTGCAATGGTATTCAAAGGATCTATTAGTTTTGGTTAAATATTCTTAACTGTGGATGTTTAAGCTTTAGTTTTATTAAATGCTAGGCTTAGAAATTATTTTCTTTTTTCAGAGGGCATATTTTGTCTCCTCACTCTGATCTTTTGGGGCATTAAGGCCGTTTTGGCAAACCTTTGAAATAATTTCAATTTGTATTCCACCAAATGTGTTTTACCTGTTTTAACTTATTTCCCACGGTTGGAAACTGGCAACAGGTCTCACAGAAGAGGATGGAGCCATTTTCCTTTCACTGTTGCCGACCAGTCCATCCTTTCACTCAACTGTTGGCTTTTTAACTGTATTGGTTGTTTCAGATTTTGTAAAGGCAGCAGTTCATGTGCGCACAGCTTTTTCTTCTCCTGCTGTCTGTGTGCTGTTTCCTACTGCTTCAGGCTCCATATTTTCATCTTTGCAAAAACGTTTTCTCACCCATAACACATATACACGAAGGGACTCAAAATATATGTGTGTACTTTAAATCACAACATGATTTAAAGTACCGTACACACTCACTCACACACACACACACACACACACACACACACACACACATATGGGCAACCTCCTCAATCACTTAGATAAAAACTCAAATGCTCTCTTATCACTCACTCTGTCACACATATTGTCATACACATCCACACATTACTCTCACACAGTACGCATGACTGTGTTAACCAGTCAACTGGGTCTGTTTAAGTTAAATCAAATTTTAAAAAGCTCTCGCTCTCTCTTTGTTTCGCTCACACACACACACACACACAAAAGGTGTGATGTTATCCAAACAGCCAGCTGTCTTGTTGTGTCAGGCTGGTTGCTCTGTTGGCTGCAGGCCTAAGACAAGGCTTACTTAAAGAAAACAGAGACTCACTCTACATTAGACTGACTCCCGTCAATGGACTGGGCCCAATGCCTGCGCGCGCGAACACACACACACACACACACACACACACACACACTCTCGCACTCAGAGAAAGTTTCTTACACACATGCACTCACAGGGACATTCTCTCCCCTCTTGCCTCATTCCCTCTCACACCCTTGCACACACACAGAGTAACACAGAGGACTTTTCATGCAGTGTAACATGAGTCGCTCGATTCTGTACAAGCTCTGGTTGCTAGGGCCAACATGTTCTTTGGGGGCTTTTGCTGAGTCATGTGGTAGAGATGTCACACACACATACACACAAATGTTAGTGTAGTACATGTACACAAACAAATTCCAAAGCACAGAGAGCTGAAAAGCTTTCATAAATTGTTGAATATTTGGAAAGAAACTCATAAACAAAAGTGACATTTGATCAGTCATTTTGTTACAGAAACATAGCCTACTTGGTAACTACACACACGCACACACGTGCATGCACGCACACACACACACACACACACACACACACACACACACACACACACACACACACTCACGCCTAAAACCTGCTCATCTTCCTCTTTCACAAATTAATCTAATCTTTCAGCTTCTCCTTCATTACATCCTCATCTTTGTCACATTTGCTCCAGAGAAACTCCCAGAACTACAACAACAATCAAAGATCAGATTTCATCTTACTAAAGTGCCCTTTACATTTTTTTATTTATTTGCTTGCGCAAAATCAAATATCATGGCAAAAGACATACAATAATGGCGTTTTTCCATTACATGGTACCTGCTCGACTCGCCTCGACTCTACTCGCCTCGACTCGACACACTGTGCGTCCGTTTTCCATTGCAGATTTTAGTACCGCCTCAGCGTGGCTGGTCGTCTTGCCGGCTCGACGCACACACCAGCGCACAAGTATAAACATCAGACCACTTGAGCTTGTTTTATAGTTCTGTGGAGGCTCCACGCAGAGCTTTCGCCGTAGCCTATGTAATATGTGGCCTGTTGTATACATTTGTCAGCTGGTGTGTGCGTCGAGCCAGCATGTGTGTGTGTGTACGTAGGATGCGGCGAAAGCTCTGCCTGGACTGGAGCCTCCGCAGAACTGTAAACAAGCGGCGCCGTAGTAAACTGCCGTGACCTAACGCGACACACACACAGAACGTTGAAGGTGTGTGTTGTTGCCAGAAGACACATTTTGTTTCTAAAGAAGCTGGAGGCAGCAAAAAAACAAACAGGTGGCTAAACTGTTTAAAAATAGCGGGTTTGTTCAGGACACCCCCGTCTGTCGCTTTCACGTCACCTTTTCGGATCGCCTCAGCTCGCTTGGAACCTCGACTGAGGAGGTACTAAAAAAAGTACCTGTTAGCAGGTACCAGGTACTTTTTTTCGTAATGGAAAACCAAAAAAGGCGAGTAGAGTCGAGGCGAGTCGAGCAGGTACCATGTAATGGAAAAGCGCCATATGTGAATGGCTTTATGCAGGAAAGGAAGGAAGCCAAAGTGACACACACAAAGTCCTCCCCAATCAAAAAAAAAATTGGTGTAATTACAAACTGCAAGCCTGGAATGGTAATTTAGGGCAAGTAAAACATACCTTATGTAAAAGACTTTGAACTGCCTTCGTGAATGAAAGGAGCTTTACAAATAAACCTGCCCTTTGAGCAAGGCACTGAACCCCCAACTGCTCGGTGCGCCTGTTTATGGGCAGCGCGCTTGCTCTGACATTTCTACATGAATGCATGTGTGTGTATTTGGAGCCTGTGTGTGTACAGTAATGTGTAAATCAACAACAGAGTGAAAAAAAATGAAATTTTGCCTTGAGGGACTGATAAAGGTATGCTATCATTTTCTGTCTAAACTCTGTACATATTCTGCATTCTTGACCTATTAACCCATTTGAGACTGCATTTTGAAATGGTTGTGGACCACACAATAGTGCAGGCTTGCAAAAGCGTGTGCTCTATTAAGTGTCAACACCTATCTATATAAACCACAAAGAAGGTGAATATAGCATGAGGCAGGCACACACATGATCACAGGGTAACTCATTTTGTGCTTTTGAAACAGTAAAATCCAATGTCCATTCAGTGTCCCTCTAGCCTATATATATATATCCACGACGTTCCACTTCCGGGATTGCTCCGTTGCCGTCCGGTACCTTCCGCTTTCTTTGTGTTGGAATTTTAAACTCTTGTTGATTCATGAGGACTATGGTTAACTGCTCCTCAGATCTCTGCAGGGTAAATCCAGACAGCTAGCTAGACTATCTGTCCAATCTAAGTTTTCTTTTGCAACACTTAAACAACTTTTGAACGTACACGTTCCACCAAAACAAGTTCCCTTCCGAGCGCTGTGAAGGAAGGTCTGGCAAAGCGAGACTAGTGTACGGTGCTGGAGTGCAGCAATGTGTTGCATCATTCTCACAAGTTTAATCAAGATGCGACAGTCAAACAAACAAATGATCCCATTGATCTCAAAGCAGGGGACAATAAAGATTCCCCACTGAGTAAACAAAGAGGAACAGATGATGGACAGCACTCGTACTCCTCAGGGGACACGTTCTGGCTCCTGATAGCTTTTAATAAAAGATGAAAAAAACGTAGCTTGCTCAGTTTCATTAAACTCTTGCACATATGCCCACAATTCTTCACTCAGAGCACTTCAAAGGTGCCTTCACAACAGAACAGACATCTTTAATGGCAATAAAGGAACATTGATTCACAACAGATTCGGCAACACAGAGAGAGGAAGTGGGAGAAATGTTAATCTTTAAATCAAACCGACGTAAAAATGTTGTGGGAAAACTGTCAGTTGACTCTGTTCATTAGCTGCTTTAAAAGCTTCTTCTCTATATGTCAATTGTCCGGAACAACACCATAAGAAACTGTTCTGTTGGAGAGATGAATGAGACAACTACTGGTAAGAGCTGACAGGTTATTCAAGCCTGACTTCTGCCTTCAGAGAAAGGCTCCGGCTGTTTCTACCTCTATCAGAGGAATTGTAATAAGTTCACACAATAAGTAAAAGCCAACTCACATGCCTACCCACATTAGCTCCATGTCAACAAGACAAAATGAAGAATACCGCGTAACAACTTTATTTTGTACTAGAGATGGTCAGATACCATTTTTTGCTTCCCGATACTGATTCCGATACCTGAACTTGTGTATCGGCCGATACCGAGTACCGATCCAATACCAGTATGTCATATATTTTATTATGTTTTAACAACTGTATACTACTATCCCTGTATGGATGTGATATGATTTCTATCTTTGTTGTCGGTCTGGCTCAGGTTAAACTCTTTGTGAAACATGAACAAACACAAACAATGAACGCCCCAGAACTTTCTTTTATTATGCAGTTTGACAGTCAGTTATAATGGAAAAAGAACGTAAATAAACTACTTTAACGTAGATTTTCTTTAGGGGTTTATTACGTGGTATCGGATCGGTGCATAAACTCCAGTACTTCCCGATACCGATACCAGCGTTTTAGACAGTATTGGAGGCGATACTGATACTGGTATCGGTATCGGAACATCTCTATTTTGTACTAATTTTGCTGTTGTCCTGTTACACACTTCCTTTCCTCTCAACCCTGTCCCTCCTCCCTCCATCTCTTATTCTCTGCTGTCTCAGATTGTCGCTGATTGTTGGATATTGATGCTGAGCTGGTTACTTTATAGTCCAGGCAAGATAGGCAATTTGCATAAAAGCCACATTACAGTATGTACGCCTATGTATATGCCTGAAGCATTGTCAAGGACGGCTGTACTCTTCTGAGATTAATATATAAATAAATATTCAAATCAGTTATTCTACACAATGTGAAAAAAAGAAAACAACTTTATCTTTTATTTTGCTTATTTGATGATTATTTTTATTATTATTATTTTATGTACTTGCATGCTTCTTGCAACTTTTGGTTGGTATCTTCATGGTTGAATGCACCTTTTGTCAGTCACTTTGGATAAAAGCGTAAGCTAAAAGGATGTAATGTCATCAAAACATCAGTATAGACATATTGTGATCAGTTTATCGGATGTGGAGGAAAAGAAAAATCCTCGTCTGATTTATGAGGGAAAAGCAAACTGTGGTGCTGCTATACAGATTTATTATTCATATCCATTTTACTAATATAGGACTCTCCCGCAGCATGGTGATATGTGCAGCATCCAAGTTCACTAGCTGCATTCAATGTCATTTGGGAAAAATTTGGAGATTTTGGTGTATTTACCTGCAGCTGGTCATCAGCCAATGGTAAATCGTTTCACATGAACTGGACCAATTATAAAGCGTCTGCAGGGAATGAATAATGGGAGTTAGGGCCTAAAGTCCTGCATATTGTTGATCAGAGAACAATGGAGGTTGTATGGATATGTTTACCATTAATCTGGCACTGTTTTCCTGTGGTCAATCATGTGCTGAAGTGAAATATCCTAACTCATATTGTAAACTCAGGTATTATAAACTTTTCAAGTTTACTGCAGGTATTTATCCATTTTGTCTTTTTCTCTGTAAGAAGAGACTGCTAATCTTGGGACCCTGAACTGGGATGCAGCAATCCTTCACCCATTTGGGCTTCACTGTCCCATTTCCCACCAGGTCAGAAGTAAATGCCATTATTTAGACCTTTATGGACAAATATTCTAAACCTGTAAATGTAGTTAAGCAAAAACTCTCTTCATTTTCATTGCCGTCCACCTCTCTCTATCTCTCTCTCTCTCTCTCTCTCTCTCTCTCTCTCTCTCTCTCTCTCTCTCTTAAGTAATTTTGGGGTACAGTGGTTCTGGAGAAAGCTTCAAGCAGCAATACCAAAGGCCAAGCAATCGGCCCGTTCCATTTTGAAAGGGCACTGTGCTAGTATAAAATAAATATGCAAGTCCTTACATGGGTTGTATCTCATAGCATAACAGTTTGTGTCAAATGAAGTACTCTGGAAATGAAAACTTGACAATTTAACATGTCTCATTGGCCCCTTAGATGAACGGTGTTGGGGTTTTTTCCCCAGGGGATCTCAGTTAATGACCTACGTGACGTGTTTTGCGTCATCCGGCGGATCACTGCAGACCTCGGCTGCTTGGAGCTCTGTGCACTGCGGCCACAGAGGAAAGCCACACAGCGTTTATCTGCACACTGCCATCACACAGAGCTGGATTTAAACCAGCAAAATATCTCTTTAACTCCCATGTTCATATAATGCATGTGGGATGTGCTTTCTAAGTCCAAGTGTATGTAACCCTTCGGTTAAAGCTATAATACAATGAACA
The DNA here is from genome assembly GCF_008315115.2 of Sander lucioperca. Taxonomy (NCBI): domain Eukaryota; kingdom Metazoa; phylum Chordata; class Actinopteri; order Perciformes; family Percidae; genus Sander; species Sander lucioperca. Next base: position 28,026,518 of record NC_050187.1, read on the forward strand.
AAATGGTAGTCACTTAGGCATTCTCATATCGTCACATCCTTGTGCCCATGCATTTCACAATTATTTTCACTTTTGATAAATCTGTCACTTTGTTAAATTAATCAACAATTAGTCTAGAAAATGTCAAAACGTGCTCATTACAAGATAACATGTTCAAATTGCTTGTTTTCTTTGACCAACAGTCCAAATCCCAAAAGATATTCAATACAATTTTATAAAACAACAAAAACTGGAACCAATGACTGTTGTTTGATAAATGAATTCAATTAAATGTGTCAGTGTGTGTTTTCACTTCCAGCACATACAGCACGTACAGCAGTGCAGAGTAATATCACTACTTGGAAATCAAATCACCCCTCTATCTGTAATCTCATTTCACTCTTCCTCTCTTCACCTCCTCTTTTCTCAACCAACCACTCTCTCTCTTCCTCTAAATGCCTATGTCAACTCTCAACGTTTCTCCAATTCCAATTATTCAACCGGCATGACTAATGACGTCCCCTGATCCGTCCACAGGTGAAAACATGCCAAAAAAAGCTCTCACTCTGTCTAAGAAACTTGTCAGCATGGGTGAGCTATTGTTGTTCGGCCTGAATCACTGTTTCACTTGGAAAAATGTTGATGACTAACCAACATAAATTATTCACAATATGAGTTGGGCTGAGCTGGCTTGTACATTTTTGCTACGATATGTCAGTGTATGTGTGTGTGTGTGTGTGTGTGTGTGTGTGTGTGTGTGTGTGTGTGTGTGTGTGTGTGTGTGTGTGTGTGTGTGTGTAAAGTAAGTGCAAATGTGCATTCCTGTGTCTTAATATGGGTGCATGTGTATACAGTATGAGGATCCGTGACTGTGTGGTTTTGAGTTACACTCTTGTTTAGAGAGCTGATAGGGTAACGTCTGAGATGTGTGCGGCGGGTCACTACAGCCTCCCCTGTAATGACGCAAACCCAGCAGAGGTGCACTCTGTGTGGGTAGGAGGACGGACAAGCTCAGCCTGTCTCCATCCATCAGCGCTGGAGTCTGCACAGCAAACTGGCACCTCCGCTGATGTACGAGAGGGCTGCCGGATGACTAATGAGCAGACACACACCGATGCTGACACACACTGATGCTGACAGATACACCGTGTAACCCTGCATACTCATACAGTCATGCACTGGAAGGAAAGCCTGTGCAGTGCTTGTACGTGTGTTACACCAATACTGAACACACACAATCAGTAATTCTGACAACCGCAAATATCGTACGTACACATTAATTCTCACACAAACACTTGCAGTCTTTTTTTCTTTCTCATTCACACACTCATAGAAATGCAAGTGTGCGCTCTAAAAGATCTCTTGCTCTTTCCCTCTCAAACCCTTCGACACACACACACACACACACACACACACACACACACACACACACAAACACACCCACACACCCACACACACACACACACACACACACACACACACACACACACACTTCCTGTGTGACGTGTGACCTGCTCGGATGTCATAGTATATTTGTCACTGCAGTCCCTTCCGATCTTGCACCTTCTCACCAGTGAGCTCTGGTTCTCTGATGAAACCAACAAGCTGATCTGGTCGTTCATCAAATCTCTCCACTCTGACGAAGGCTAATTAGCTCATTTCTTTTTGCACATTTGAAAGTGTATATATATATATATATATATATATATATATATATATATATATATATATATATATGAACAATTACAACGTGACTACAGCTAGTAGAAGTATTTTACTCGATCCCCAGATTCTCAAATGCTCTGTGAACTGGAGCTTTTGATATCCATAAAATAATAACTAATTCACAATGCTATACACGGCATAGACACAATTAACTGTGTGTTTATTATTAATGAAACATTTGTTTTAATGAGAAGAAAATTCTTCTGATAAAATAGACCTACATCACATGCATCACATCAGGTTCGTTGCTTGACATTATCAAATGTTTTATTCCAGCTCTGCAAAGTTGCAGATCTTGCAGAGCTGCTTCTTTGAGCTCTTTCTCTCTCTTCTTCAGTCGTCTTTGTTGTGAACACATAGTTAAGCACACAAAACTAACATTAGGCTATACATTTTTTTTAAATGCAAAGTTAACCAATTGTTAATTTATCATTTCATAACAAAATAAGGCGACTTTCACTTTCACTAACGTCACATCTGATTGTTGGTTGAAAACTCACGTAAGATATTGACTGTAAACAACGTATAACCTAGCATTATTCCAGAGCCCAAACCATCCCATCCCATTCCCTACAGAACGCACACTAATGTAACGGATGTAACGTAGCTACGTTAGCCTGCTGCTGCAATATAGGCTGTCATTAGCTTTGGTTGATAACGTAGCATTTTATGTTACTATAGCTAATGGCAATGCTGCACGACGTGATGCAAACATTACAAGCTGAAGCTGCACTTTATTCAAAGCTCAAGTGGATTTTTTGGTTACTATTCACAGGGCATTTGGCATAATCTCCATAACTTTAAAAACTCATGTGAAGGCAGAACGGCTTGGCTTTCCCTCTTTCATATGCGGTGCTCCGTGTGTGAGAAAACAAAGTCATGTGACTGGGGGCAGTGGGCATCGCTGAGGGCAAGATTGGATGATATAGCGATTTACTTTGATTTCAATTTGGTAATGGTGGATGGTCGTATTATTGTATTGCTGCAGCCACAACAGCAAAAAAAATAAATAAATAAAGAAAGAAAAGTTTATTTAGGCTCTTTCACCAGAGGGGCAGCTAAGCCAATCAGGGCAAACGGGCAGTTGCCCGGGCAACAATAGCCCGTACCTGTGCACATCCCTGTAACACTGGAATATTGAGGAGAATATGTAGTGGGTGTATTGAAACTGGATGCTCATGTGGGATCGTTGTATTCTAAGCGTTCCTGGTGAACTGGAAAGACACTAAACTGCAGACAAATACAGTGCGTTTTATATGACTTAAAGAGGAGAAAAGGAATTTAGGAGTGATGCAATAATCATGCATTAATCATCAGTTTGAACGATAAATTATACTCCCTGCATTACCACATAATGATAACACAACTATAAGGTCCACTCTGATGGATTACCTATCTCATGAAAGTCATCTTGTAGATTAGACACCCAAAAATATTTAATGGGACCATAATTCCTACAGGTGAGGGTTTTTTTTCCAATCACTACACCACCATGCTTTGTGGAGGCACTTCTTACTTCCTACAGCTGCTTTGGGGTCTAACTCCTAAATATGTGCTTTGACTTTATTTTTGAGGAAGAGAAAAATGTTTAATACGCAAACATCCTGGCATTGACGTGATCTTAACTAAGTGAACTTGCATTTCTTATACAATTGTCATTGCGTGTTAGCAGATCTTGCACACAGAGCTTCCTGTGAAATTATTCTGTCTGGAGATGACTATATGTGCAGTTTTCTTTGTTTAAAATCAGAGTAGGCAACTTTTCCATCCAAAGCACATGGAATAAACCAACTTTAAGATTATGCCTTTTTTTTTCATGCTCAAATTTTTTTGAATCTCCCTGTTCTCATCTTCACCTCCCATTTCACTCTCTCTCACTTCTGTCTTTTTTTTTGTACATGTTTTCATCTTATCTTGCTTCCTCTCCATCCATCCTTATGTTTTGCCCTGAATGCCATCGTGCCAACTGGTGACCTGGACACACAAATTCACACTGTGTCTGTGCTGTGTTACACTCTCCAGTAAAGACATAAAATAAAACATACATTACCTGTAATAGGGTACCCACTCTGTGCCTATTCATGCAAACACCGGAACTTATCATGACAGTATTTACAACACACAGACACAGACAGACAGACACACACACACACACACACACACACACACACACACACACATACACACACACACACCTCTCTTTCTATTCATCCCATTTAATGGGTCCTTAGCATTTTCCAGCATTTTCCATTGGGTGCTAGCCAACAGCCTCCTCCCTACCTGGAAATAACTCTGAACCTAAACACAGAGACTCTTCTACGTATGTGCTCAGGTGTCTCAAATGTCACCATGTTCTCAGGAAACATAGTGCAGTCTCTTCAGGACGCCTTTGATGTTCGTCAAGTCTGAGTGCATTTTACATTTTATTTTGGGATCAATGAACCTGCTGTTTGAATAATATGCGAGTGCAACAGCCTTTTCTAGTGTTTTAGATGCTTGTAAAGAGCAAGTACTGCGTTGGATGTAGGGCTCGGTATGGGTACTCAATACATTTTAACCGAAATTAACCCAGTACCGAGTAGTATTTAAACTTCTCCAGTCAAGCGATAACGGCATTTGATCCTTTTTTTTTACCTTTTATCTAGAAAGAAATGTTTATTTGTATGGTTTTGCTCGCAGACACTTTAATGTAACTTTATGTGATTGGCCCACTATCGCAGAAGCTAGTAATGGAGTGGTGGTGGCATTTTACACTACTGAATACTTCCTTTCACATGATGGGTATCGAATGAAGTAGAAAATAAGAGCACCATGAGTCCATGAACAGGGCAACTGACTGTGGTTAGTTCACACGTCTGTAAAAATCTAAATCTGCTAAAGTCAGTTGAACAGGGGGAAGATCACGTTGCCGGTAGCCTACCAGTTACAAACAGGCTAGTGAGCGAAAAATAAAACGGTAGCAACACAGTAACGTGCTGTAGATCCGGTGTTTTTAGCTGAGCTGGACCATATATTCGGTTAAAACAGATCGGTGATGCTGTTCTGTCGTCATTGTTCTCCGTGAAGTTAGCTGTAGCTGAATGTAGCCCCATTGTGTTTTTATGTGGACTGACTGCGTCGGACTCCGTTTAAAAATAGCCTTTGCAACGTGGTAACTTAATAGGCGATTTGGCCTTGTGTGCACCGATTAATTTGGCATGCAGTTAGTTTTAATGAAAACTTAACTCCTGGCTGCTTTGGAAGATGGAAATAACGAGTAACAGGTGAACTAGCTGTAAAAGTGAGTTTTCTTTAAGTGCTGTGGATAGAGACTTTTTTAAAGTAGCCTAGTAGCCTAGTGTTAAATTCAAATTTGAGAATGGAATTTTGGTGTGGTGTTATCACCACAGATATAAAACAGTGTTGTTTTATATCTGCATTATGTTCTATAGATCAGATGTTAAGCTGCTAAGATGAATTCTTAGGGTTCCCCCACCTGCAAGATCCTGTGTATTACACAAACAAGTTCTCACGCACTAACATCTTTTTAAAATAATTTTAACTGGAACCAACATGACGTAAAAGGGCTTCATAAACACAATCAGTGTAATCAAAGCCTTTTCACAAGACTTGGTGAACATTGTTGACCAGTCAAACCACTACAACCAACCACTCAACTTATCAGTCACAGCACAGATGTCACCCTTCCACATGGTACACCCCCCCTTACCACTAGTGAGGGGTCAAACTAAATTGCTATGGCTGGTTTCAGTTGGTAGGGCAGCAATACCAAGATGAAAACAAATATCTATACAAACAAATCAAGGCCATCAGATTACCAATTATTCATAAAACATAGTGGACAGTCAGTGGTATGTAGATGTTGACATATGGCCAGAACACCAGAAAAGAAAAGTGACAACAAGTCTGTTACTTCCAGCAACTGTAACAACGTGATCCACCTGGCTGGAAGACATCCAACAAACCAAACAACAATAAAAACCTGTTTTGGACCAAAGCAACCCAAATCAATATGCTTCAACTTGTTATAATTCACATAAGGAATCAATTATGTCAATGCTGTCTTTAAATAACTCTAACTAACTATCTAACTATCCTCCACACTCACACATCTTATCTTATAAAATAGAACTTTTGTACCCTCTACCATTCATCCCAACCCTCATCCCTCAGAGGTTTGTGGTACTGCAACACCATCAAGCTACGTCCACCTTTGCTACTGTGAGATGTTATTATTCGCACAACCACAAGAGGCCACTTGTCAGGAAAACTAGACATAGGTTGTTCAAAGCGTTTGATAAGGACAGTCTGTACTGTAATACCCAATGCTTATCAGTGAATGCTATGTGGCTGTTAAAATAGAAATAAAGTGACATTCCCTTTAAAGAGCCAACTGAAGCTGACAATTAATGCATCACAGATGCTGAACAAATCTGTGTGGTTAAAGTATAACATTGGACTGAGGTTGATCATTACAACAAAGTGCGTATCCGCCTCGTGGCAAACAGTCAGGCTGGGTTGATGTGCTACCTGTCGATGGACCAGAATGGCCCTGGGATCAATGACTGACGCACTCAAACCGTGCGAGCGAATCAATCTCACTCACACACACACACACACACACACACACACACACACAAAAAGTATTTGTTGAATACACACTCACACACCCACTTTCCCGATGCAGAAACATTACACACAAACACATACGAACATTAGGGCATGGACAAGACGTCATGTCATACTTGCATGAAACACAAAAACAGCAAATAGATAAATTGGGTGAAACATTACTCTCATACACACAAAAACACAGAAAGGAATCATCTTCTGAGTATAGCACATAATGGAGACTGTGGCTGGAACCCATTTCAGCAAATGTGATTAGGCCAACACACGCCATCTCATTAAGAGATTGAATCTTAATGCCAGCAGTTTTTCAGTGTGGGAGCACTATTTGGCAAGAGGAAAGCCCAGATGCTTATCAGTGTCCCGATTTATACTGCAGCCCATCAGCAGCACACCAGGGATTCCTATAGTATACAGAGTAATATACATACATCGATTTCAAATATACTGTAAATGCACATTAACACACATGCACTGTCAAGCTGTTTTCTGACACGCTTGCACAGCATGGTTCCACACACACACACACACACACACACACACACACACACACACACACACACACACACACACACAAATGCACAATGCAGCATATGTTTCTACAAAACCGCTTACTAATTAAAGGATCAAAAGGAAAATTCTCTTTTATAAATCATGTACTTTCTTTTGTTTGTGGGTGTGTTTGTGCATCTCCTACCACGTGTGAATGTGTTTATATGTAGCCATGTGACTGTTTGTATGTGTGGCCATACCACATTTGTCTACAATTGAGTGTATCGGCACAAACATATGAATGTTTTTGTGTCTTTTTGCATGTTTGTGTATTTACTTTTGCTTTTTCGTCTGCATACTGCATATCTACTGTATATGTGCAAGTGTGCAAGCCACTGCACAAGCACATGTGTATATGTGTGGTAACTACTCCCTGCCACCTTGCATTAACACACACCGCAGTGACTGATGGGGAGTGACCACGAAAGAAATCCATTTACTTAAATGGCATGTGACACACTGAAATAACTGTGAATTAAGGCAGACCATGACGTCACCATGTGCATTAGTACAAACAGCTAATATAATAGCCAACCATACGATTACTTATATCACTGGAAAGTATGCAAATGTGGGTGAAACTTACTTTTCTGTGGTTAGCAACGCAATCGTCTCTCATATTAAAGTACCTACATTGTCTGTAAATCACCAAGTCTGAAGTTTGAGTCTAGATCAAGATGACTCAGACTTAAACAAAGTGTCCTCCTAACCCTTCTAATCAAGATGCCGTACATTCACTGTGACTGTTGAAAATATCCTGTGGTCTCTCCAGCTTTCTTTTACCTGCTTCCCTAGATCAAGACGAATGTTTGGGTAATTAGGTAATTTTCAAAGTAATCTCTTGCTGCCCTTTGGGGCCATAAAATTGTTCTGATATGGTGAAATGCATTCAAAAGAGAAAACCAGTTTTTTTTATCGGATGGAATAATCCCACAGTCATTGCTGATTGGGAGTTCAATCTTATTCTGGTGGTGTTTTTATCATTACTAACACTGGATCTGTGTACGTACACACACTTGCTATTTAGGTATTTGCAGAGTTAGTTAGCATCACAGCGTAAAATATGCATGTACAATAAACTGCACTGAAATACGTATAGCTATGTGTACAGTAGACACATTCACATCTATGATTTTCATCGGAATCCTATTCTATGAATCTTTTTCTGCATCAAAGCACAAAAAAAAAACACACTCATGCTTTCTGTCAATTTCCCTGCAATGTGAGATTAGTTTCCTAATCTGACAAAGGTTTTCTTTATATCACTTGTACAGTTTATTTAAGGCTGGGGTTGTGAGCAGATGTAACAACTTAACCCCAGCGACCTCAGCTATCCCGCCTGAGCAAATAAAAACGTCAACATCCGGCTTTGCAGCCCCTCCTCTGACAGCTCCACTGCTTCCTTCTCACAGCGCTCCTCTTCCAACAAGACTGTTGGAAGTTGAAACAGGAAGGGATGTGGTGTTTCATCACTCCAACCATGCTGTGGTTGGAGTGATGTGTGTGAAAGAGATACTGCATATGTATATGTTGTATATATGCTGTATATACACAGATAGATAAGCAGACAGTGAGAAAAAAATGCATAAAGTGTGTATTCTTTTGGGATAACCACAGCTGTGTTAATGCAGAGCCTGCTCTTTCATGAAACATCAACTCACTGTTATAATCTGCCAAAAACAAAAGTTAACACGAGCATCGACTGTTTCCACCGCTGAGCAGACAGAAAAGCGCGTCACTCACTTACGAAAACGCAAACTTAATCAAGTCACAGCACCGCCTACACTGTCTGATTGACAGGTGATCTCTTGGACGTGCAGCGCAGAAACAGCACAGCAAAAAGAAAAGGAAGGATCTTGCAGATTACCAGTGTATATGACCAAGCAACTATCTCGCCACAACCAAGATAACAACTGGTGTGGATTAATACAGTTTACAGTAAGCGTGTGTCATGTTGACAAGCACCCTTGGGACACAGAGTCAGGCAAAAGAACAAAAAATCATATTAGTTAGACTGACATAAACCAGGAAAGCTCAGCCCAAATATAAGCAATAATCTGCAATATTTACAGTATTTTTTAATACTACAAAATTTCTACAAAATCAGAAATTTTGGCTATGAAGGAGCTATTTCCCACCAGAGGAAGCAAGCTGTGGTCAGCTGAAGGCTGTTTTGAATTTAAGAATTGAAACATGTCAGCTTTAAAAGTTTCCCTCCAGGACTTTTCCCAGAGCCGCTCTCTGTCCAAACCAGTGGTGAAAGACTCAAAACCATGCACGGGAGTAGCAGTTAATAATACATTCACCCTTTTCAGTTGACAGCGTGCTGACCTTTTCTAAGAGCCCTAAATCTGTTGGAGCTTCCAGTGTTACGTAAAGATCAGGAAGAGATTGGGCCTAATAAAGTACTCTGTCTGATTTATTGATTCTACATGCAGGTCTTTTGCAATTAGGTCTGCAATATGAAATAGGTGTGCATTGTAAATTGTAAAATATCTTCACATACCAGCACACACACCCGTAGTCCATGTTTAAAGTCATTAAATTCTAACTGTTTCCAGTACTGTGTTTGCACACTGAGGCTGGAGCAACAGGCGTTCACATTTAAAAGAATTCCTGCACTGACATACAGTGATGTAGCGATAAACCAATCAACAGGTGACTGAAATCAGGTCAATGATAGCACCACCATCAAAAAAGTTAGGAAAAAGAAAAGATCTTTCCCAGTCAGAAAATGTGTTTCTATGCATATCTGTGCATGTTTGAGTTCATGCATGGGGGATGAAGAGAGATTCATGTGCATATGTGAGAGACTAGAGAATAGAATACATTGTAAATGAGTGAGTGTTTCCACAAAAAAACTTTAAAGGTGCCCTGCCACACGTATTTCATTACTTTGTGGTAATGTCTGAAGTTCTACCATGGACTCTGTAACATTTTTTTGTGGAAAAAAATGCCTTGGTTACCTTGTTTCAAGCCATTCTAGCGTGGTATAGAAAGCCTGCAGGAAGACTCAGCTTGATTTGTGCCAGTTCTCATTAATATTCAACGAGCTATGCTGCTTGACTCTGGTTGGCTAACAGCTAGCCAATGAGAGCCTGGCTATCAGCATCCTTTACCCAGTGCAACTGGGCAAGCTCATGAATAGTAATGAGCTCAGGCAACATGATGTCAGACTGACCAGCTTTTGTAATTGGCCTGATTTCTCCGCTTATTTCTTTTCAGTGGCTAGAGCTGACAGAGCAGTTCATTTTCACATTCACGACATAACACAAACACATATGGACCTAATATATTTCAAAAAATGCAAGTAAAAACGGTTTTGTGTGGCAGGGCACCTTTAACTTCAGAGCTGCAAAGATTAATTGATTAATCGATTAGTTAGTTAACTAATAAATGAATCGCCAACTATTTTGAAAACTGATTGATTGATTAGTCCTGACTGCAGCTTCTCAAACGTCATCTTGGGCTTTGGGAAGCACTGATTGAACCTTTATTTTTATTTATTTTTTTACTATTTTCTGACATTAAATAGACCAAACAACCAATCAATTAATGGAGAAAATAATTAACAGGTTAATCGACAATGAAAATAATCGTTAGTTGCAGCCCTAATTCACTTTTTCCTTGGAAACCACATCTGCATACAACTGCATCAGTTTAATACCATGATGTGTGTGCACCATGACCCCAGCTGGTCATTATCATCAGGTGAACAACAGGCAATATGAAAACTTAAATCAGTTAGATTTTCAAAAAAAAAGTGGCATGTTTTATTGCTCCTTAAATGAAATATTCATTATGTTTTATACTTTATTTCCTTTAAATTCGGCCTTTACATGTAGGAATCTGGTATTCAATTGAAAAGAACGAACAGAAAACAAGATTTGAAGTAAGTTATGCTGTAAAGCTCTCTGCGATTACAAGTGCAAGTACTCACACAAAAGCGTGGTAGATGAACGCCCATTCCCTCGGTCTCTCCAACACATTGTACAGGTAGTTCTGGAACCGCCGGTACCGCGCGTTCCTGCGGCCGCTCTGTGCGCTGTAGATCAGCGGCTTCCCCAGCAGGCTGAGCCGGGCACCCTGCTTCCTCTCTGATCCCACAGCACCTGTCGTGGAGGGAGACAGGAGACCGTCACCGACCCGCACCGCGTTATTCATCGTCCTCTGCCCAGACTCCACATCTTTCAGTGCGTAGTCCTGCGCCCGGTGTCCTGTTGGGGTCTTCAGCCAGAGCCCAGTGCCGCTGCTCTCATCGCCGGTGTGACTTCGCGGCATGGCATCACCAGCGCTGTGCGCTGGGAGACCGGCAGACATTCATATGGAGCCAAGTGCTCTTGCGCTGGGTGTTTGACTACTTTGGCTTTCACTAGACACTAAATAAAACAAAGCAGAGGGAGAATAGTTCAATTTCTAATCTGCTCTCATCTTGTCATCCTGTGGCCGTGTGAGCAGATTCACAGTCCGGTTTGGACACGTTGGCCATCTGCGCAAGGCTGGAGAAGAGTGGGGTTATGAAGGAGTGGATCCATCGAGACATTTGGCAGGGGGAGGGCTCTCCCACCCTCCCGTTCTTCCCCAACTCACTCTCACTCGCCGTCTTGCTTCTATCTGTCAAAGTGTGTGGAGCCTGCCGGTGCTGCCCAAACCATGCTTCTCTTTTACTTATCGGACAGCGAAGTGCGCAGCACAGCCAGCAGTACCAGAACCACTGCGTTAGTAGGACTGTTCTCGACATCTAAGTTGCGGCTATATCTACGATTTTCTATTTGAATAATAATAATATTTGATTCATTAATCCATAGGCCAACACGCTGCATCCATCTGCCATTATGCTTTGAAACACTTCTAAACAGAAATTAAGTTTGCATTTATTTCCGAAGTCAGTCTTTAGGAGAGAACTGGGCATGGCTACTGATAACTGCAAATATTATGAAACGGTTTTTATACGATGTTCCCATAACTAAAACTTATCATTAAATTGGTTGAAGATTAAACACCACTTTGAGTTCAGATCATATTCTGAGAATCAAACTTACAATGAACTGTATCGGCTACAGCAGCAGACATGAGACGGTGATGTTTGCGTCAAAGTACCTCAGCCCGGTGTTGCACCGAAATCTGTGACCCGTGGTGATCTGTGTCCCTCCTGTTAAAAGCGTAGCGCCCCCCCTCCGTGGTTAAGGTTAGAGACAAGGGTTTGGTTCAGGTTGTGGTAGGGGGACACTGATCTCGATGGGTCACAGATTTCGGTGTAACACCGGAACCGAACACACTTTCTGATGTTAACAGCTGGCTCACTGATTTCTTTCTACTGGCCGACCATGAGCTTTTCCTTTCTTTTTTTTTTTGTGGCTGTCTTTCCAACCTGTTACTAAATAAGCTACCATAAGCCTACAACTGACACAAAGGCATGGAAGCAGCGTAATCGACAGCCTCAGTGATGATTTTAGTTTAATAATCAACACACTGAAGAACAGAATTATATATAAAAAAAAGGCTATTATTCCCATTGTTCCTGCTTTGTTTCCATCCATAACTAGTTTTTGTAGAGAAGTTTACTTTTTGGGGATCTGAATTTTTCCCACTTTGATTTCATCCACCCTGAGCTCGTGGTGACGTCAGCAATATGACGCCATCACGTGCAGTTTCCCTTTTCATGTAGGCCTATTCATTTATTTATTTTTAAACGCGAGAACATAACCTACTGATTTTTTTGGATTTTTTTTTTAACCAAGACATGTTATGTTTTTTTTTATTCATCCTGCTGTAATCAAAGCTTGACCTCTAGTGGTCAAACATTGGCATTACAGGAGTATGAAAAAAACAAAAAGTCCAGGAATGTGGTTTCGGACATCTGGATTTATCATCTTTGTTGAACTTTTATTTCTTGAAATAGACCTAGTCCATACTGTATCAGGTCTATAGGCTATTATAATACCACTCTATATGATTACATTGATGACCAATAGGACTTTTCCTTTTTCTTGGAGACAGCCATCATTTCCCACTCATATTGTGTCCTCCCTACTATGTTACCCGGGATGACATCAGTTTCGTATTGAGGCTAATATAAACGTTTATTCAAAAAGTCTGAAGATGTTTTTTTTTTTCACTTCACTGTACCAATTTGTGGATTATGTCACAAAATGATCCGTTCAGGCCTGTGTGTAATGTGTGTATTAGGCTTTGAGTGAAAAAAAAAAATTAATTTCCCCTTGCAGGATCAAAAAAGTATGTCTTGAACACAGGGGTGCATATGATGGGAGTAAACGTTTACTTGACAAGGTGGGATTAGTCTCTCTGCGTTCAGCTGCAGACACTTTTGTAGTAAAGAGCCCTATATTCTCTTATTTTGGCACTTTCTTTCCTTACCTACCTCACTTCCTTTACCTCACTTCCTTTCTTCATCACTATTGGTTCTTGCGTCACTCCTAATTACCTGATTGAGTTTACCTGGTCACTCCTTATTTGAAGCACCCATGTCTTTTTTGTAGTTATTTTTCATTTGAGTGGAACATACATTTTACTTTGTTCAGTTGACTTTTCCTGGCTTAGCCTTCTTACCGATGCATACATAGCACTCAACCTTTGAAACTGAACACCCTTTTAACAGAGTGATAGAGAAAGACATGGCTCTGCCTTTTAACAACTGTGCTAGGCCTAGATGCTACATTTTAGCAAACATTAAGCAACATACGTTAGCTCATTTATATGGAGGAAATATTTATTCATAATTCAAATTGAAAGTCCAAAGAGAAATTGAAAGTCCAAAGAGAAAACGAAGCGAGATCAAATTAAAAATATTATTATTTTTTTTAATTTTCCATTGATCAAATTAAAAATATATATATATATTTTTTTTTAATTTTCCATTTGGCTTTTCCATTTGGATTTAATATTTGGCTTTTGAATTTCAATTTAACATTGGCTTTTCCATTTGGATTTAATATTTGGCTATTGAATTTAAATTTAACATTGGCTTTTCCATTTGGATTTAATATTTGGCTTTTGAATTTCAATTTAACATTGGCTTTTAATTTGGATTTAATATTTGGCTTTTCGATTTCAATTTAACATTGGATTTTCATTTGGATTTAATATTTGGCTTTTGAATTTACATTTAACATTGGCTTTTCATTTGGACTTGACACATATCAATGTAAATGAGGAGGCGTGGCCCAAAGGCTGGTGGGAGGGTCTGAAACGAAAGGGGTGCAGAGGCACCTTATGAACAGCAGGGGGAGCTGACTGCTGGGGAGCACACTGTTGAGCATCTGTCTGCAGTTTGGCCACAAGGCTGGCTTATCCTCTTATTTCACATGATAGAAACTGATGATGTAGGCTAAACACAAACCACATTTCATGCAACAACAGTGAAGTTTTCATGTAGAATTGGGCCTGTGTTAGTGAGGACTAGATTAGGACTGTATTTAAAGCTGATTCTGGTTTCCAACTTCGCCCCAGGGGTGTCTGTTTAAAACACGGACGGAGACAACTTCTCTCTTTTGATGTTTTATTTAATTAAGCAACAGTACAAACATGGGTGTGGGTAGCTCTGCTACGTGTGTTTGTGTGTTGTCAGATCTCGAGGACACACACACACACACACACACACACACACACACAATCTCAACCGGGTAGTCATCGTCCGAACTGCGACCTCTCCTTTTTCTTTCTCTCACTTTTTTCTCCGGGTGGTGCGCGCAGTGTGAGGTGCGTGTCCGCGCTGTCATTTGTTTTCCGATTTTGAAACGATATCCAAATTTGAAAAATGGGTCATTTCAAACCTTGTTAATATTGATGACAATGTGTTCAAACGGAAAACAAGCCATATTTCAGGAAATAAACTTGTCCATGATTCTATTGAGAGACTTCCAGCTGACAGCGGTGTCTGTGAGCATCACTGGCCGGCCAGCAGGGAGGCGATCCCGGCCGCCACCAGCTGGCTGTCCCGTCAGACTGGAGCTTCTGACAACATCGGAGAAAATGTGCAGTTGGCCATCAATGTTTGTAAAACTGCCCATATTCAAACTCTACACAGTTAATTGCTCGCATAAAAAAGTCTCAATAGTGAATTTAGTGGTGAAATAGCAGACAAAAATTGTAAAAAGTTTCCAGTTGTTTGCTGCTGCTGCTACGGCAAACTCCCGATCTAGATTATAGAATAAATTGCTTTTTTATAATTTCCATCTGCTGTTTCACACATGTTTTCCATTTGAACACATTGTCATCAATATTAACAAGGTTTGAAATGACCCATTTTTCAAATTTGGATATCGTTTCAAAATCGGAAATCAAATGAACGAAAAAGTACACAGGCTGTACAAAAGGCCGTCAATCAGGAGTGATTGTTGTGAGTACGTGTCGGAGAATAGCGCGGACACGCACCTCACACTGACGCACCAGAGAGAAAAGTGAGAGAAAGAAAAAGGAGAGGTCGCAGTTCGGACGATGACTACCCGGTTGAGATTGTGTATGTGTGTGTGTGTGTGTGTGTGAGTGTGTGTGTGTGTGTGTGTGTGTGTGTGTCCTCAAGATCAGACAACACACAAACACACGTAGCAGAGCTACCCACACCCATGTTTGTACTGTTGCTTAATTAAATAAAACATCAAAAGAGAGAAGTTGTCTCCGTCCGTGTTTTAAACAGACACCCCTGGGGCGAAGTTGGAAACCAGAATCAGCTTTAAATACAGTCCTAATCTAGTCCTCACTAACACGGGCCCAATTCTACAAGAAAACTTCACTGTTGTTGCATGAAATGTCATTTGTGTTTAGCCTACATCATCAGTTTCTATCATGTGAAATAAGAGGATAAGCCAGCCTTGTGGCCAAACTGCAGACAGATGCTCAACAGTGAGCTCCCCAGCAGTCAGCTCCCCCTGCTGTTCATAAGGTGCCTCTGCACCCCTTTCGTTTCAGACCCTCCCACCAGCCTTTGGGCCACGCCTCCTCATTTACATTGATATGTGTCAAGTCCAAATGAAAAGCCAATGCTAAATGTAAATTCAAAAGCCAAATATTAAATCCAAATGAAAATCCAATGTTAAATTGAAATCGAAAAGCCAAATATTAAATCCAAATTAAAAGCCAATGTTAAATTTAAATTCAAAAGCCAAATATTAAATCCAAATGGAAAAGCCAATGTTAAATTGAAATTCAAAAGCCAAATATTAAATCCAAATGGAAAAGCCAAATGGAAAATTTAAAAAAAATAATAATATTTTTAATTTGATCTCGCTTCGTTTTCTCTTTGGACTTTCAATTTGAATTATGAATAAATATTTCCTCCATACATTTAGGCTAATGACGTGAGTCGGCTAAAAATGTAGCAAACTCCAACAAAACACCTCACACTCACAAAATTGTGTTTTAACGCTAGCTAGCCTAACTTTACCTCAAGATAAAATCCACCTTTGTCTCCACACCTGACCTCATGAATTGAAACACTGACATGTCTGAAATAGCAAAACAAGCCCAGCTGCAACAAACATTAGAGTGGGAATGCTAACCTCGCCTGTGAGTTAGAGTTTAGATTCTCGGCCCAAGCCCGACCCGAGGTCCGGTCGGGCTCAGGTCGGGCTCGGGCTTGGGCCGAGAATCTAAACTCCGTTATTTTCCGCCACATCCCCGCGCCCAAGGATACCTTATTATCCTATTTGAGTGGGGAGATAGCTATGCCATAATCAGAAATATAATAAATATATATATAGGCTATATAAAAGTAACAAATGTGTACAAAAGTTAGGCTGCAGTTACAAAATGCAGCACGTGTCATGCGCGGAGTCTCCTCCTCTCGCACGCATCACACCGGGAGCTTGAAGATGTAAAGAATTAACTTTGAGCAAGTGTGGAGGAAAGTCGGAGGTATGGAAGCAGTTTAAACAAGTCCTGGGCAGTGACAACAATATGTTGTTCATTATTGTTTCTTTTTTTTTTTTACGTTTCTTCATTCAGATCCACTTGCGATCCGTTCCATTCTAAACAAACAGCGCAGTTTACAGGCTTCGTCCTTGTTGTATTATTCTAAACAGATTTCTCCAGTTCAAACAACTCTGAATTGTAGTTGAGAACGTCAGTTATAACGGCCCACGTATTAAAAAATTGTCGGGTTTAAATCGGGCTCGGGCTCATAATTACAGTTAATGTGTCGGGCCGGGCCGGGCTCGGACACAACGTGCTCGGGCTCGGGCAGGTTCGGGCTTGATTTTTTGGGCCGATCTAAGCTCTAATGTGAGTCGCCCGAGAGTCATTTCCCGGAGGAGGGTATGGTAGTTTTAAGAGGGGCTCTCGTTTCCTGCCTGTAAGAGAATCATGCACCGCAATTCTTTTTCTTGCACACTTTTTCTTGCGCACTTAGGGTTTGATAGCTACTTCAGCTCCTGAATTGAAGTAAAGCCAGGTTAAGAAATGGCTCTATAGCAGGCTCCATCCAGCAATAGCCCAATAAGAGGCTCTGAAGAGTAGATTGCTGATTGGATGCTGGATTATTAGTTAATTCATGTTTCTTTAAAATATAGAAAATAAGTAGATCAAAGAATTAGCCTACTGGATTCAGCAATTCTTACAAATTCCTACTCGTTATTTTTTTTGGTAGCCTATTGCCATCACCCAACAAAAATAATAAATACTTTTTCAATTCGACGAAGTAGGCCTAGTCTACCTTTGAAGAATAGTTAAAAATAATAATAATAATAATAATCTGAGTAGAGATAGGCATAGGTAGCCTAGGCATCTGTGTTCGGTTAGTCTCGCTTTGCCAGAGCTTCCTTCACAGCGCTGTGAAGGAGGTGTTTGGTAGACCCTGTAGGCCTATTGAATGCTGTATACACATGTTTACTGTTGTATGTTTGTTGAATTAGACTATTGCTACGTTTGTTATTAGGCTATATTTTTTGTTCAGCCGTTCTTATTCCCATCCCAGTCCTTCCAGGATCAATTAAAGTAGCCTAATCCAGCCTTAAGTGGCAGAATCCCAGCACTGCTAGAATTAGATGGGTTATACTAACACTTTAATTATAGCCTACAGGTGAGTAAAGAGAAGGAGAGGGTGGGGATGTCCAGAGAGAGAGAGAGAGAGCGAGCGAGAGAGAGAGAGAGAGAGAGAGAGAGAGAGAGAGAGAGAGAGAGAGAGAGAGAGAGAGAGCGAGCATTGGTTGGGATTAGGCATGTGCTGCATAGGATTACGGCGCGCAGAAGCACAATTCCCTGCGCTGTGCGCTCTATAGATTTCTCTGCACGGCATTTCTCCGTCTACCTGAACTGATCGACACTAAACACCATCACCCGCACCCTTCAAGCCCACTGATCCTGGTGATAAACTATATGGAAACATGGCCGACGTCCCTCAACTCGTCAAAATTGGCATTTCCTTGAAGATGCTTCCCAACAACTCGGCGGTGCACTTCAAGTCCGACGGCGCCAGGTTTGGACAGACACGGACCATCAAGCTGCTGACCGGGTCCAAATACAAAATCGAGGTGGTTGTTAAACCAGGAGCGGTCGAAGCCACGTAGGTAGCCCTTCGATTTTTTGTGGATTATCCTCACCTGCTCATGAACCAAACTGCTATGTTAAATCTATTGATTCTAAATAAATAAATACAAAATATCACGGCCAGGCCATGGTATTCCTACAACACATTTACATCAAGGAGATTGCAGATTTCCCATATGGGAGGGCAAATGGACATATGGAGCCTTCCAAATAATAAATAATGGAACTTTTGTTGTGTGAATGTGGCATTTTATAGGCTACAACACAGCCGTTTATTAATTGGAGTGTTGGATTATAGTGGCGGTAGCCTATGTAAACTATTAGCCTACCCTATAGCCTACGGGATATTTTTGATCTGTTAATCTTTGCTCTATCTGTAAAATGTTTCTTCAGTTGTTTCGGTAAAATAGGCCTAGGCTATATTTTCCTTTTACAAAATGAATTTGTCTGCTTTATTCATTGCCTAAACGAACACTATAGTTTTCCCTCTTAATAACACAGAGTGGCCTAGGCTACATAAGAATTGAAATTGAAATGATTGATGGTAAATTAAAGAATCAAGGGTGAGGCTCATTCCTTGCATGCAATTACAGTGGTGACCTGAACAGAATGCAAATGCAGATTTTAAGGATGCATTCGCAGACAGTCGGATATTTGGACAGTTATGAGCCTACCGCAAATGAAGTGGAGGTTTTCGTGATTTCCAAGCTGCAGAAAAAAACACATCACTTGCAAATGTCCCTTAACGTTTTGTTCAACGTATCACACTACAATATCTTTGTGATATCATGTGTGACCAAAAGTTCTGCACTTAGCCTAAGCACTCAACAAGTTTTTCCAAGTGTAGCACTGAAAAGTAGGATTTTACGTAGAGCCCATGAAGGCAACATAAACCCCAATTGGCTGCTGTCAAATCCGACACAGATTAGTAGGTCTCCAGGCTTGGGTTTTGTGTCACCGCCCTCTTGTGATTTGCCTATAGTTCATGATTATGTAATCTCTTGTTGTACTTCCATATCCAAATAAGGATTAGTGTTGAACATCTAAATATCAGGCTGTGAAACATGCATGAATGAGCACTCAATGTAAAAATAGGTCACACGTGATGATGCATAGGAGATGTATTTAATTTGGGGCATGCTCATGAAACACAGCTGCATACCTAGTCTATTTCACTAAATGATTTGTCAACATGATACCTGGAACAAAAAATGCATCAGTGAGTATGAAGCTTACAGTAACAGTTCATCAAATCTTCACAGATAAAGATATTGGGTTATATAATATATGAATTAGTGCCTTTTAAATGGCATGTGTAATTTCTAATACATATTATCAATCAAATATTTTGGATACATCTTGTCTTGTTTTATTAACACGTGGTATGTGTTCTCAATGTAACATCCTTTCATTCATGCTATGATGTGGTCTTCTGTGGCCTCACATGAACCTTTATTTTTAACCCTTGTGTTGTCTTCGGGTCAAATTTGACCCGTTCTATATCAGAAATCTGAGTTTCCTGTTAACGACCTCATTTTAATTACCCAAAAATAATACAGCTGATTCCATACAACGCGCTTTGCAAGTACAACAAATGATCGGATCTCTACTTTCATTGAATTTTCGGTTTTATTAAATTTCTTAGCATTTGAAAAAAAAAAATTTAAATGTTTCGAAACAGTATTCTCGACTGAACGTTGACATATACCCTTCCTTTAATATTAGTCTAAATAATTCATAATTTCTGTTTTTTTAACTAAAAAATTAGGTATATTTTTCTTATAAATGAGGTTTATTGAATATGACTTCCAAAAATAAGTGGAAAAGTAGTTTTAAGTTGGTGTTAGTGGTGTTTATACATGGTAGTGAAAAGAAGCGCTAAATGTCAAAAAAAGCGGCAAAAACATTTTAAAAAGCGCCAAAAGTGACGAAAAAAAGAGACAAAACCATCAGAAAAAGTGTCGATTTCCGGACGATGACAACGACAAGTGCATTGTTGAATGGAAGAAAACACAAGGGTTAAGAATGTTTATGATTAGTCCGTTGTGTTGTGTACCTGTCTGCAGCTCGATGAGTGTGGGTGCCGTGACCTTCCCCCTGGAGCAGCAGTCTAAAGACCCGCAGTCAGTGGTCTATACCGGCCAATACGACACAGAAGGGGTGGCACACACCAAGAGTGGAGAGAGGCAACCGGTTCAAATCAACATACAGGTATGGATATACTGTACACGGTGCAGGGAACTAACTTAAAATCTGGAGGCAGAAGCAGGAGCAATCCAACATTCAAAAGGCATTTTATAGCCAGGAAGTGTTCAGGATTGTTTTGTCAATGTATTTCTTATTACAGTATTTTCTCAAAGTCAAAGGAAACAAGCATGGTGTTCAGGAGAGAAGAAAAACCGAAACAATGACAGAACACGTTTAATAGCAATCTTTTCCATGATCCAACATAATGCTGAGAACATCAACCAACCAAAGATATATTTGAATTTAGCTTGTCTGTAACTCCAACATTTAAATCCTCAGTTCCACTGATTCACCAAGTTAAATGATAAAGTTGGAAATTATTTTTATTAAAAATAACCCCTTGAGATCTTTATTAGATACAAAAATATACAGTACAACCACAATAAACACGACAGTTAACAGAAGAACAACAACTAACAAAGACAAAGAGAAAAGAAAAGGCAAAAAAAAAAAGGCATCAAGATCAGGCAATCATACTCAAGTTCGAGTTCAAGAATTTTATTGGATAGTAGTAACATGTGCAGTGGTATTTGCAGTGATATAAAGGTGTTGAGATGTTATGAATAGGTAGCTACAGTTGAGTCTGTAGTACAAAGACAGGGCACACAGTTAAATGATAAGTTTGGTGATATTCTATTCTTCTTGCTCATTTCTCTCTCTCTCTCTCTCTCTCTCTCTCTCTCTCTCTCTCTCTCTCTCTCTCTCTCTTTTTCTCTCGAACATTCACTAGCTCTTTCTCAAAAAAGAAAGCAAGTAATTTGTGAGGCACTTATGTTACTTCATGCACCTGCAAGCCTTGTGACATGTGTGTCAGGTGGAAGAGTGTGTTGAGGCACTTATTCTCAAAAGCCTTCATTCATACATTTTGTTGTCTTGGACAAAAGCATCATGCCAAATGAAAACATTTTACAAATCTCATGAAAAGACCCAAAGTAGTATTTGTGAATCCTCTGTTCTGTGGAGCTCCATTGTTTTCCAAAAAACTATAAAAACATTACATCAATGAGCAATGAGGGGAAGTCAGAAAGTTTTGAGAGACAAGCTAAATTCTTCCACAACTGTGTCTCAGCCTGTTCTAGGTTAAAGACTGAATTGTGGTAACGTAGTTCTGACAAGGGGTACAGATACTAACATCCCTGATACACAAACACACGCCACTGTCAAACCACACAGTTCTACCCATCTTTATAAGATGTGGATTTCCATTTGGTTCAAACACCAACAGCAAAATGAGTTCCTGGTGTTCAGTGTGCAAATCTCTTCAGCTAGCAGCAATACACAGATGGTCGGAGGAAGCAGCTGTTGTAGTTCCCGGTGAATGAAAGCACCGCTATCTGAGGTAAATGTTGAAATATGTTTTTAGCTTCTTTTTTTAATCTTCTAGGGAGAAAGAGAGCAGGACTACAGGTTCAAACACAATGTAAAAAAGATTCTTACATACATAATTAATCTGGTTTGACATAACGTGTGTGTGTGTGTGTGTGTGTGTGTGTGTGTGTGTGTGTGTGTGTGTGTGTGTGTGTGTGTGTGTGTGTGTGTGTGTGTGTGTGTGTGTCCATCTGTCCAGTCAGTATGCTTCCTCTTCATTTCCCCTTCACATGATTTTTCAAATGATGATATGGTGTGTGTCTACAAGGGTTTTTTTATGTGTGTATGTGTGTGTGTATTCCCATCTGTCCACTCATGTACTCGTCTGTGCATGTGTTTCTCCTTCAGTTCACAGAGGCCGGGATGTTTGAAACGGTGTGGCAGGTGAAGTACTACAACTACAACAAAAGGGACCACTGCCAGTGGGGAAACAGCTTCAACAGCATCGAGTACGAGTGCAAACCCAACGACACACGCACACTCATGTGGGTGAACAAGGAGATGTTTGTCTGATGGAGGAACATCTTGAAATATTCAGTGTTGTACTGACGCTTATATTAGTCTATTGCTTCCTGTTGCTAAAATGAAGCATATATTCTGTGAATTTACAATAGATACACACTCTACCTTACTATTTGGCTTTATTATAGTCTTTCAATCTTTCCATTATTAGAAAATCTAAAGGTTTTTTCTCTGTTTGAAAAGAAAATGCAACCCTTTTGTGCCGTAAAATAGTGATCAGACTTACTGCCAAATCGGATCCTATGGTAGAACATTTAAAATGCAGTGATGTTGCCAGTCATTTTACACAGGTTTTGTTTGTTTATGGTGGTTATACAAATGTGTCAAAATGAATTTGGTACATTTATTTATATATTATTGAGATTAAAAAGAAATGTAGCATTTCTCGACAACCTACAGTTTTAATTATATAATGCAGATTAAATGACGTTTTGAGATAAATATTTGTAATGTACCATTCCGCTGTGGCATGTGGTAAACCTCAAGTGTGTTTAAGCTTACGTGTATGTACAGTACTGTATGTGTATATGTGCCTGTGTGTTTAGCTACAGGATGTGTTTTACAGATGTTTGTTTTTTGAAGCTATTTCGACATGTTTCATTCCAAAATGACTTTCCAAGATTTCCAGAAATTCAAGTAATTTTTTCGAAAACTATTACTAAGTTCAACCAAGTGCCCTTGCATTAGTGACATTTTAATTTCATTGGCCCCAAGCACAATCTTCCCTTCTGTACTTGTATGGGAGCTTTCCATGACATCTGCAGCTTCTAAGGTTAAAAATGTGGGGTATATTTTTCAAAGAGCAGGGCAATATGACCAAAGAAAAACTCTCCACATAGTTAAAAATGAAATAAAATAAGGGAATTTAGTTTATTATTATTACAGGCATTTTCTATCAGCTACTTTAAAAAGCAGTAACTTGTACAGTACAAGGAAAACAACTCTACTACTCTACTACTCTCAACCTATTGTGCTGCTACTTTTAGTTGTAAAAGACTTTTTCACCTTGAAGCCGATCCTCACAAAACCGAACCAAATCCGTATTACTGGAGAGATACCACTTCTTTTTAAGGCAAGGCAAGGCAGCTTTATTTGTATAGCACATTTCAGCAACAGGGCAATTCAAAGTGCTTTACATAAACACGATTAAAATACAAGAATAAAAGTTACAGTGCAGTATAAGAAATTTTGAAATCAATTCTTTGAGGCACTGGAAGCCAGTGTAAAGACTTCAGAACTGGAGTGATGTGATCCACTTTCTTGGTCTTAGTGAGGACTCGAGCAGCAGCGTTCTGAATCAGCTGCAGCTGTCTGCTTGATCTTTCAGGGAGACCTGTAAAGACACCGTTACAGTAGTCAAGTCTACTGAAGATAAAAGCATGGACAAGTTTTTTTTGTCTTAATGTGGCTGTTGAAATTCAGGTCTAAGTCCATAATTACACCAAGATTTCTGGCTTTGTCTGTTGTTTTCAACATTTTCGTTTGAAGCAGAGCGCTGACTTTTAATCGTTCCTCTTTTGCTCCAAAAACAACCACCTCAGTTTTTTCTTCATTTAATTTAAGAAAGTTCTGGCACATCCAGTCGTTAATTTGTTCAATGCACTTAGTTTTTGTATTGGACTATAGTCCCCTGGCGATAAGGTTATGTAAATTTGTGTGTCGTCCACATAACTATGGTAACTTATTTTGTTGTTTTCCATAATCTGAGCCAGTGGAAGCATGTAGATATTAAACAGAAGATGCCCCAGAACGGAGCCTTAGGGAACTCCGCACGTCATATTTGTATGCTCAGATGTATAATTATCTATAGACACAAAGTAGTCCTTATTCTTTAAATAGGATTCAAACCTGTTTAGTACTGAGCCAGAAAGGCCAACCCAGTTTTCCGATCGGTCTAGTAATATGTCATGGTCGACCGTGTCAAATGCAGCACTGAGATCGAGTAATACTAAGACTGTAGTTTTGCCACTATCTGTGTTTAAGTGGATGTCATTAAAGACTTTAACAAGAGCCGTCTCAGTGCTGTGGTGTGGTCGAAAACCCGACTGGGAGGCATCAAAACTGTTGTTTAGTTACGATAAAAGGGTTAGTTGTTGGAAAACCGCTTTTTCAATGGTTTTACTTAAAAATGGCAGGTTTGATATTGGCCTATAGTTGCTCATTAGCGACGTGTCTAGATTGTTCTTTTTTAAGAGTGGCTTAATTTTAACTGAATAGTCCTGCTGATGTTGTTGCTGCCACCTCCAAACCCATTTAAAGTCAAACTTGACTGGCTTGAGACATAAGGGTGCACTGTGCTGCCACCCAATCATTAGGCAAGATGGACTAGGTTGTTGTTTGTCTGAAAGATTTACAAGGTAATGCAGTTGCCCACAAAATGTTACCCTGGTAATTTGATGAAATCTTTCAGTTCTTGAAAGTGTACAGGTCAGCTCCTCTGTGAGTATCTACGAGCTACTGTTACCCAGAAAGAAGAGAAGAAGAATATGTATATCTTGTCAAAAGCCTGCTTCAGCCCTTATCCTTTTACAATGACACTGCAGTGCACCTCCTCTGCGTCAGCACCTCTAAACCATGACATTTTGAGTGTTTTAGAATGAAACTGTGTAGCTGTGTGTATGTGTATTATTTTGTGGTACCATTTTGTGTACAGTATAATGCAGTATTGGATGTAGGAATTTTGTATTTGGGTGGAGTTGTGCCCCTATTTACAGTGTGTTTGTTTTCTCTACCTCTTCTGAAGGACATAGCCATGAATATGAACTATGTTTATTAAATTCTGCAATATTCTGAACATAAATTGTTAATGACATATTTTAAAACCATTTTTTCTATTGCTAGTGGTAACTTATATTTTTAAAAATAGTATTTTTGTACAGTGAACCTTTAAAATGTTTTCTTATTGTGTGTATATTGGTAGAAAGAAACTATAAAATATTTTCTCTTAAATATTGAATTGACCTATGCAAGAAATCAGAGCAACAAAGAAACAATGAAATGGTGCAATATAGTTGTGGGATTTACACATCGTTCTTACCTTTTTGTCAAAGTGTTGTTTGTTCGTTGATGTTTCTAATAGTAAAATGGAAAATCTTTTTGTGGCAAATGTATTCATTTAAGTAATTTATTCTAAACCTACTGACAACTTTGAATGGCATTAGGTTTATTTCAGACACACAAGTATTGACAATTCAAGTAACCAGTAGCTTACTGTAAATCACTATTACAAAGGAAGCTACACAAGTGAATCTTTTTTTTATTTTTAGATTATTTTTTGGGGCTTTTCCCTTTATTCGATAGTGACAGTGGATAGACAGGAAAGTGGGTGAGAAAGAGAGGGGATGACACGCAGCAAAGGGCCGCAGGTCGGATTCGAACCCGGGCCGCCGCAAAGGACTCAGCCTACATGGGGCACACGCTCTTGCTGGGTGAGCTAGAGGCCGCCCCAACATAAGTGAATCATATCATGAAACTTGTAAGATGTCACCTTCAAAACTGAAAACGATTCCTTTATTTATAAAAGATGGGATTTTTGCTCCACTATTCGGAATCATTTTAAAGATCATCATACTGCTGCTTCTACTATTAGTACTAGTATTCCTGCTGGCTAGCATGACTCTCACAGACTCTCATAGGGACACCTTTTCTGCAACCAGGAGTTCATTTCCCCTCTGTAACTACCCTGGTCATGAAGGAGTCCACACTTCATACTGATGTCTATATTCACCTTTATTCCTTATAGAAGTATGATGGAACACCGTGAAAACGTGTTCGCCTGGTAGACCAGCAGTAGAATAAAACAAAACAGGAGCTTAACAGTTCGCTATTCACGGTCGCCATTTCTCTCCTCCGCTCGCGCTTCTCACCAAAACATCTGGTCCTGAATCTTGTAGCTTACCAAAATAAAAGTCGTTCGTACTGAATATACCAAAAGACAAAATAAAACTCAGTTCAACTCATAAAGAACTCGAAATTCAGTGAACAATGTTTTATAATAATGTATAAAACTGAAACCACCTAGCAATCGTACAGATCACTTATATTAATTTTCGGTGTTGTCATGGCAACAAATATACACCTTCCAGCGTCAGCTACACCCTCCTGGTCACACTACGGAGGCTGTTGAGCTCAGCATTTGGGCTGACATTCGGGCAAAAATGAAGGATGGGCAAATCATGGCTGTGTCCTGTTAGGGTACAGACATATCTGGGTTACAGTAAATAACAGTTTGAAAAACAACAAAGGTTTTCAGATATGTCTATTACATATAACTAATATAACTTATTTCAACAATTATATTTCAAGTGCAGGAGCTGCTTTATAATGAAATTGAAATTCTGCTGAACCAACAGTTAGATAAACAAGATGTCTAAAACAGGTATCATTTTTTAAAACTTTGACTTCTCTATGAAACCCAGTTAAATCTACAAAGTTCTAAATCAATGCTTACTTGATAGAACATCTGCTACTGCTGCAGTAATAAAAAAAACACATTTTCAAACTAGATACAACTAGATTATATTTACTGAATCAATTCATCTTAGAAACTTAAGATAATTTTTTGGGGCATTTTTAGGTCTTTATGTGACAGGACAGCTGAAGACATGAAAGGGGAGAGAGAGGGGGAGTGACATGCAGCAAAGGGCCGCAGGTCAGAGTTGAACCCTGGACCGCTGCGTCGAGGAGTAAACCTTTGTATATGGGCACCCGCTCTACCAACTGAGCTATCCAGGCGCCCTTAGCTTAGAAACTTAATAATGTTATAATATGCCTCATCATCATTTACGTTTAGGGGTTGGGAATCAGCAGAGGCAGAGGCAACTTTGTCAACATCTGTGTTATCTAAAAAGATAAATATCTCTGTTTGTTCATCTCACTTCAATTTTATTGGTGCAAAATGGGATTGTCAAGCAGACAAACTGACCAAAACACATATATTTATATATAATAAAATATTGATAATTGGCGTTTGTGTATCCATACAGTATTGCCTCGGAAAATATCGCGATACTATGCTGTATCGATTTTTCCCCCCACCCGCCCCTAAGGTAAGTACATACGTAGGTACAAGTACATACGGACCCTATGTCGTAGCCTGACATGCACCTTTCCAGAAATGTAACATTGCAGCAACGCAGACCCATCAACTGTGATTGGTCAACTTGGCCGTGGCTTGGTAGCCCTACTCATTTCCAGGTTCTCGTTCTCCGTGAACAACATGAAATCAAGGGGTCAGAAGGCACAGGGGAGACACCGTCACTCTCTCACTTGCTCTGCTACACACTGCCCACGCACACACACATACCAGCTCTGCTATTTTCTTACAGAGATACACTAGAATAATGCAGACACACCAGCGTATGTATGAACCCTCACAATGGCATAGGCCACTTACCTAGGCTACGGTGTAGGCTCTGAGTAGAGCCTATGTACAACCATAAATTCGTATCAGTGTCCTACAATTCCCTCCTTTCACATTTGAGGGAGGGCTGTCTGTATTATGTAAAGACCTATCAGCATACAACAAACAAATAGAATGCATAGTTATTAGATGAGGAGCCTACAATCAAAATTAATAAGGCAGGACAAATTCAGCCCCTCTCAAATTTGTATCCGGCCCACAGAGCAATTGAGGTTCACAATACATTTTGGCCCACCTAGTTTTGCACCAAACCAAAAATACGGAAAACTGTTTGCAAACTGCAGTGACACACAAAGGTATGTTGGCTAAAACGTGGTAAAGTGCAGATTTTATGCGATGCGTGAGGAAATCGCCAGTGTCACAACTAGAAAGAGGAAAGCGGTTATGTGACTTGACAGTCAGTAACAAACGCATTCACCACTGCTTTGCACAAGACGCACGACACTCATAGCAGAATTTGGCAGATTTGCTGACTTTGAGACTCAGAAATACTACTTTTAAAAATGTATAATTTACTTAATTGAATGTTTGCCACGTTTTTAGGGCTTTACGTGGACCAAATTGTAAGTGTGAAGGTTACATGAGACATGCAATAATACAGTCAGCAAAGGCATGTCACTATACATGTCTGGCCCTTGATGTGATTCTCATTTTCCAATGAAAATGAGTTTGACTGACCCACAAATCCCAAAGATTTTCATTAAAAAAAATGTTTTAGATCAATATCTGCCTCTGATATGCTTGCTCTTGTAACAGGTGATGTGGACACAGCTAACTAGCATTGAAATACATTAGTTTAAAAAATGGCTGAGTACGAAAGTCACGAAAAAACTGGAAAATCATCAATTGTCTGTGTTCATTAATCAATACATTTAATTATGTGACTATTTCACAAACTGCAATGAGACTGGGTTGGGCCACATGAGGAGAATAAAAGAAAAAAGTAATAAATGTGATGAGATGTTTGACTGGAAGGGAAGGAGGAGCAAATTGCTTTGTGGCGCAGCAACGGCAGGCCGCTGCCAGACAGCAGATGTAGAACTTCGCTCTGCTGATGCTGTTGCTGACAGGTGTGGTGCCATTCAAGATTCAAGAGGTTTATTGTCATTTGCACAGTAAAGACAACTTACACCATGCAATGAAAAGCTTGCTTTGCCAGTCTTCTAAAACAAATAATAAAAAAGTTGTAATAAGTAGTTTGAAAAAAGTAAAAAAAAAAAAAAAAAAGTATTAAGTGCACTGTGCCTAGACTACCTAGCCTCGCATTGCCAGACCTTCCTCCACAGCGCTGCGGAGGAGGGTCTGGCTAGTCCACACAGCATCCCTGGATGGGAGAAAAACGTGCTCTGGTTTATTGGCATTTCTTTAAACCAATCACAATCGTCTTGGGCGGCACTAAGCTCCGGACGCGGACTCCGTGCCTCTGCGAAAAAGCCTCAGGAAGGAACTTGTTTTGGTGCAACAGAAAACTCAGATTGGACAGATAGTCTAGCTAGCTGCCCGGATTTACCCTGCAGAGATCTGAGGAGCAGTCAACCATAGTCCTCCTGAATCCAGTTTAGTTTAGAACGCCAACACAGAGGAAGAGGAAGGTGATGGACATCCGGCCCAAATGAGGTACATCCGGCGGAATTTCCGGCGGCACCTGCACAATCCTGGAAGTGGAACGTCGTCGATATAGACTAGGTACTACCCGACAGGAACTGTATCCCCTGGCTGCAGGAGGGCGTGTGCATTCAAGTGTTTCATTGCTGCGCCTCAATTTCACCTATTCAATGAAAAAATGGCGACGTGTGAATTATTTAATGCATTGTTTGAGCATTGTGGATTCGTCAACGTTTTTTTCCAAAATAATACGGCACATCTGACGCAAGTCACGCAGCGATATGTTTTCAGTGGGTGGAGGAATAGCTACAGGCTAACCTACTGCTATTATAGCTAACTAGCAAACAAATAGTTGGTTAGGAGTTATAGCTACAGGCTAACTTACTGACAATATAGCTAGCTCACAGGCAGTTTCGACTTACATTAGCTGTTTAAGTTTAATTACTAATGTTAACTAACATTTTAGTTAGCAATATTTAGCCTGTGCCTATGTTATCTCCTTACATATACTTACACTCTCCATCTCTGCAAAATTGGGAATGATTGAGATTTCTCTTGGCACAGCTACCAGAAGACTTACAACTTTCAGACAGGTTGCTCACGTCACATTTTACGTCGTCTCTCTCAGTTGGAGGCTGCGCAGTAACACTCAGCCCTCACCGGAAAAGTGGGGTAAGCTTCTCCTCGGAACGTGTAGCTCCTATGGCACCATTTTGATGCTAACAAGCCATCACCTCCCATTAGCATTCCATGGGAGCGTGTCTATGTTCCCCGGGTCCTATGTTCCCTAGGTCCTATGTTCCTTGGGTCCTATGTTCCCCTCTTTGTATGAGACTGGGGAACATAGGACCCTTTTTCAAAAAAAGGTCCTATGTTCCAGGTTGCTCACGTCACATCTACGTCATCTCTCTCAGTTGGAGGCTGCGCAGTAACGCTCAGCCATCACCGGAAAAGTGCTTCAAATATCCTTCACTGGTCTCCGTCCAGAGCAACGGGATCTGTTGGTCCATTTTATATATGTCAATGTAATAGCAAAGAATTTCTAATATGGGAAGAAGTTCCACTCTCTCGTTACTTCCGGCTTCTGAACTGGTTGCAGTTCCACTCTTGATCCATATAGGGGGTGCTCACAGGCCAGTGCAGAATGAATGGGACTCTTTGGAGCTATACCCCTCAAAATCAATATAATTTTTTGTCTAGTAATTTGAATGTTGCATTCGAAAGGGGAGGCTAAGAAAATACACACTGCTGGGTGTTAGATATTTTATTTTTAAAGTGTCTTTTTTGTTCTAAAAAGCCTTTTAAAATGTCAATGACTTCATACACATATACGGCCAGAGATACTGCTTTACGGCAAGCTCTGAGTCGCTTCCTTTTTTCTCTTGAGGCATCGACAACATAGCTGACAGGTTAGGCTCTCCCTGTCAATACACGTGCTAGAAAGAGGTTTGCTAATGTTTTAAAGACCACGCCGAAATATTCACTCTGACATTCTGGTTCTGCTTCGGATGCCATCAAGCGGGATCTGCGACCAATCATCGATTGTGATTAATCAGTCCTTCACTGACCAATCAGCATTCATTAGCAGAATGCTAGCGTGTTATGGCAACAACGACTCAACCTGTAACAAATCGAAAGGGCATAAGTACTCGTTCATTCAACTTTTGACCTATAATCCATGTTGAACTTGCAAAAATTACTATCAAATCTGAGATTTCTCAACGACAATCAGGCGAAAGAGACAAATTTAGCCGTCTAGCTCCATAGAGTCCCATTCATTTTGCACTGGACCGTGATCACCCCCAGTGGAACTCTGTTGGAACTGCAACCAAAGTAGGTACAATGGGGCTGAATAGGGAGTGGAACGGCTTTCCGTAGACGGGCTTTGGTAATAGCCTTCGCTGGTCTCCGTCCAGAGCAACGGGCTCTGTTGGTCCATTTCTATGTACTGTCTATGTAGCTAGCTGGCAAACAAATGTTTGGTTAGGAGTTTTAGCTACAGGCTGACTTACTGACAATATAGCTAGCTAGCAAGCAAACAAAATGTTTGTTAGGAGGAATAGCTACAGGCTAACTAACTGACAACATAGCTAGCTAGCAAGCAAACAAAATGTTTGTTAGGAGGAATCGCTACAGGCTAACTAACTGACAATATAGCTAGCTAGCAAGCAAACAAAATGTTTGTTAGGAGGAATAGCTACAGGCTAACTAACTGACAATATAGCTAGCTAGCAAGCAAACAAAATGTTTGTTAGGAGGAATAGCTACAGGCTAACTAACTGACATTATAGCTAGCTAGCAAACAAAATGTTTGGTTAGCAGGATGTTAGGATATGTAGTATTTTGTCTTGTATTTTTGGAAACTTGCTTAAACCTGATTTTCCCCTCTGTGCCACAGTGACCAGCCATACTCACCTGACGTGTCCATCCATTCCAGCCACGTCCAGCCTCACCTGTTGTCTCTGTTGGATCACCTGCACTTTTTAATCATTAAAACTGTATTTTCAACCTCCTCCTGTTTACGTGTCCTCATTGTGGGTCCAGTTGAAAACTTTTGCCAAACCTAACAGAGGAACAGCTACAGGCTGACTTACTTTACTTACTTACTTTTTTAACCAATCTTGCTCACTTATAGTAGACATGTGTATGTCTGTCCCGCATAGCAATGCTGTATGCCAATTTTGGTGTTGATAGAATCAAAGTATCCAAATGTCTATTAATTTTACTGTTTTACATATGCAAACTTTTATTTTATTTTTGACTGGTTGAACCCATAACACCTCTGAGAACCCCTGAGAGATCCCACTTATACCTGGTGAACATTGTAGGCCTACAGGCATCACTCATCAGTGTGTCTCTCACACACACACACACACACACACACACACACACACACACACACACACACACACACAAACATACAAACACAAACACACAGGCACACACACATACACACACATACAAACACACACACAGGCACACATGCATACACACACACACACACACACACACACACACACATTTCCCTACAAGTGTGTTTACATACTGCTACACTATTTAAACGTTCCTGTTTCAGTAGCTTTTGGATTATTGCCTCTGAGTTTGTGATCTGTGAAGCTTCACACTGTGCTGAATCAGGATGAACACCAGCGACTTTGTCACCAACGTGCAGTCCAGGATGCAGATGGAAATTAGGGATGAGGACAAGCTGTACAGGTACAACGGGGTGTTGTACCCGCGAATCTTGTGCCCCGAGGGAAATTTTAAGGCTCTGCAGAACATCGAGGCCAGAGAGAACGACATCATGATTGTGGCTTACCCCAAATGTGGTGAGAGATTGAGATATGATTACATTTTTTAAATATGTTCAGACAGAGTTACAACCGTCCTTTGTTTAAAAAACAAATGATTAATAAAGTTTTTAAAGGGTCTCACAGGAACATTTAACCTCTGACTTCCCCTTCACTGGTTGCTTTTAATGTTAATGATTGTGGTGAAAATATGTTCCTTTAGCTTTAAGCAGAAGTGGAAGAAGTACTCAGATCTTTTATTAAATAAAAGAAGTAGCCTAATACTACTACACGGTAGAAATTATTTGTTTCAAGTAAAATTCCTGCATTTAAATGTTACTGAAATAAAGAAAACAAAAGTATCAGCAGCATCTAAATAAACTTAAAGTGCCAAAAGAAAAAGTACTCACTGTGGAGATTAATATATATTATATTATTATGTTATAAATATTGATGATGCATTACTTTTTTATTGATCCTTTAATGTTGCAACTGGTAAAGGTGGAGATCATTTTAAATACTGCTGGGTAGTTTGTGAATTAATCGTTTTCTGTGAAGTGTCCTGAGATAACGTTTGTCATGATTAGACACTGTAAATATCATTAGATTGCATTAATTTGTAAAGTAAAGTTGTCAAAAAAATGTGGTGCAGCAAAAACTACAATATTTCCATCTGAGATGTGGTGAAGAACAGAGCCCCGGAAGGATCACACAAAATAATATGTCGAGGCATTGATAATTAAGGCACATGCACAACTTATTTTTTTCATTCCCACACTCTAACAACACGTGGCCACATCTTAATTATCTTGTGGCTACAAAATATAACTCATTGCCTCGAGATATTTTTTTTATCTGTGATCTTTCTGGGGCTCCGTAGAACTATAAAGTACAAAAAATGGAAATATTCAAGTAAAGTAAAAATACCTTGACTTTTTTTCAGAAATAAATGACTCCAACCGATTCACTGATTTTCAAAATTGTTGGTGATGGATTAATCTTTGCAGCTCTAAGTGTTTCCCAGAATGTCAAAGTATTTCCTTGACCAAACTGAAGTTTCCATAATGAGAATTTTTTAAAACGTTTCAATTCAAAACTGCTTCACGGGAGCCCTTTAAAGGTGCACTATGAGTTCCTGCATGACGTCACTTCTGTTGACGTTCCAAGTAAATACCAAACAAAACAGAGCAAGCTCGCCCCTCCCCCCATGTTTCTGTAACTGTCATGACTAACCATAGACTGTATATAAGAATGGACCAACAGATCCCGTTGCTCTGGACGGAGACCAGTGAAGGCCGTTAGAAGCACTTTTCTGGTGAGCGCCGAGCGTTACTACGCAGCCTCCAACTGAGAGAGACGACGTAAATGTGACATGAGCAACCTGTCTGAAAGTTGTAAGTCTTCTGGTAGCTGTGCCAAGAGAAATCTCAATCATTCCCAATCTTGCAGAGACAAAGAGCGTAGGTATATGTAAGGAGATAACATAGGCACAGGCTAATTATTGCTAACTAAAATGCTAGATAACATTAGTAATTCAACTTAAACAGCTAATGTAAGTCCAAACCACCTGCGAGTTTCTCCTGTACTATACGGTAATTCCTCTACTATGCGACAGTAAGTCTCGTGGTTATGACACAATCGTTAGCCTATTTTTACAAAAACGTCTGCTACGGAGCCATAACGTGAGGTACAAGGTAATCGAGCCTTTTATACATTGTCGTGTTTCTTTAGAAATAAATAATGGACGAATAAAGTCTTTAAACGCTTCAGATGTAAAGTTATTCACTGTCAAAGTGACGTCAAAATGAATGGCAGTCAATGGGATGCTAACCGGAGGTGATGGCTTGTTAGCATCAAAATGGCACCATAGGAGGTTTGGGTTGTGAGGAGACGCTTACCCCCTTGTGACTAACTGACTAACTGTCACTAACCCCGACCCCTCCCCCAACCATCTTGTCTGTGTTTAATGTCTTTCTCTTAAAAACACAAAATGCTCACAGTGTGGTTTTTGAAAGAAGAAAAGCGTGACATTCCTGCTGTCTGAACTTAACTGTTCCCTACGCTCTTTTTTTGCTCCCATCATAATTACTAGGGCCACTGGAGGGCAGTGCCGCCTAACAATAAAACATAATTTCTGATTGTACAAACGACTTATTGGGGCCTTTTTGGGGGGCGGAGAACAGTCTCCTTTAAACATCAGTATTTTAGACATCACTCTTACAACTCTTTTTTTGCATTTAAAGTGACCCGAGTCACATTTTAAACAATGTGTTTACCCCTTTAAATTACCCGGACTGATGTTTCCCCATCTGTTAACTGTGATGCAGAGTCATTATATAACAGAAGTGTGTGTGTGTGTGTGTGTGTGTGTGTGTGTGTGTGTGTGTGTGTGTGCGTGTGTGTGTGTGTGTGCAGGTTTTAACTGGATGGTGGGGGTGTTGAGGAAGATCATTGCAGAGGCGACGGGAATGAAAATTGAATCCAAGATGCCGCCGCTGATCGAGTTTTTTGGACCGGATGTAGTAAAGGTACCCATTGGATGTGTGTGTGTGTGTGTGTGTGTGTGTCTGTGGTGGAATGTAACTAAGTACATTTACTCACCGGACGTCACCGGACGACACAATCTTCTGAACATAGTCATACTGAGAAATACAGAGAGAGTTGTGTGGAGCTGATAGTCTTGATTAGCTTTGTAGCAACTCATTTGGCAATGGCTTGAATGTAAAGGACGTTCATTAATATCAAAAAGTTACACACTAAAGCTTTAAGTTTTAATTTGATGTACTTTTACTTGAGTATTTTCTTTTCATGCCACTTTCTACTTCACGACATTGATCTGACAGCCAGTGATGATCTACCACAGTTAAAAGTTTCCTGCTCCTTGAAAGCAGTTTTTATTTCATCCATTTTCCTTGCTTTGCAGGAGTTCTTTGTTTGTGATGTGCCTGATACTTCTAGTCTCTTATCTAATCTTTTATGATGGATCTAAATAAATAGGTTGATGATTGATCATATAATCATACTCGTCCTGATCATGTTTAATTCACAATAACAAAGCGTGTGATGAATAGCAGCATATAAAAGTATATTGTAATAT
The DNA here is from genome assembly GCF_008315115.2 of Sander lucioperca. Classification (NCBI taxonomy): domain Eukaryota; kingdom Metazoa; phylum Chordata; class Actinopteri; order Perciformes; family Percidae; genus Sander; species Sander lucioperca. Next base: position 28,062,456 of record NC_050187.1, read on the forward strand.
ATAAAGATGATTTCCCCCTTCAGGTCCTGGATAAGACACCCTCTCCAAGGTTACTGGGGACTCACCTGCTCCCCGACAACATCCCCAAATCCTTCCATGCAAAGAAAACTAAAGTAAGAACACCTCTGCACAGTGAAAGAAGAATAACGTATTATTATCATACTATAGTGCAGTTTATCAGGCATGAAAACAGTTGATTAGGCATGAAAAACTCATGATTTCTATTTCTCTTTTATGACGTTTTGATTTTCTTCTCTCTATATTCTTTTTTCATGTGTTGTACAGATGCTGGTGATCTTCAGGAACCCTAAAGACACTCTGGTCTCCTTCTATCATTTCTATAACAAAATGCCAGTCCACCCATCTGTGCAGTGGGATGCCTTCTACTCCAACTTCCTGAGTGGAGACGGTGAGAAAACACACACATCAACATGTTATCCCCACCCCAAAAAACATCAGCAGTAGCATTTAATAGTGTTAACTGAATAAGCACTGTCTATTTATTATTAACTGCTGAACCACGTTTGATGATGGTTCAGGCATGCATAGATTACCTGAGAGGTCTGCAGGGCTCAAGGGTTCAAGTCATCAATTTAACTACTTTATTGTGTTTTCAAATGTTTGAATGCATAGCTTATTAAAGAACAGCTTGTTTATTGCTAAGGCCATATGCTCAAATATAAATCTTTATTTAAAAAGTAAACAACAATTATTTATTTCACAAGTAAATTGCTGTTTTATGAACAAGCGCGCTTTATCAATGGTTCTGTCTTGAGGGAGGAAGTTAATACTTATAAAAAAAGCATATAGTGCTGGACTCGGTCGGACCAACTAGAATATTTAGCAACAGACAATAGAAAAATGTCTGGAGTCAGAGTCCAGACTCAAATACAACAGCCCTGCTGATTGAATTAAAAAAATCTTTTTAATTGGCCCAGTGTGTGGGGGCGCTGCATTGTAACCAAAGTATTCTAAAAATTACAATATTCCCGCTTCACAATAAAAGCTTGAAATGGTTGTATTCTTTTAATGTGAAGCAGCAGCAACAGAATACGGTAAACAGTGAGGCGGATGCCAATTAAATATTAAACATGTGTACTGACTGATCTATTTGTTGTTGTGGTGTGTGTGTGTGTGTGTGTGTGTGTGTGTGTGTGTGTGTATGTGTGTGTAGTTGCCTTCGGGTCATACTTTGATCATGCTTTGGCCTGGGAGAAGAGGATGGACGACCCCAACGTCATGATCGTCACCTATGAAGAGCTCAAACAGGTATACATCACACACTCATTGTTTCTTTGTGCCTGATAGAAAGTTGTGGCTTTTTAAGTATATTATGTTTAAAGGTCACGTTAACAGTTAATTTCTATGAAAAATTATCCTGCAGATAGTTAAACCTTGCTGCAGAGAGACAACCAGTCCCAGTCAACATTGAGTAGAAGTGTCTGTCTGTAACGGCTCTGATTCTGCTTCCTGTCCTGCAGGACCTGAGCGAGGGCGTGCGTCAGATCTCCACCTTCTTCGGCTTCAGCCTGACGGAGGCTCAGGTGCAGCAGATCGCAGAGGGGAGCACCTTCTCCGCCATGAAGGAGAACTACACCAACATGGTCACGGGAAACATTGTCTTCAGAAAAGGTGCTTCAAATAATTTGTTTCGCTACAACAAATCTTTTAGTTTTTACTCAAATTAACCGTTTTATCCGTTGATTGGTTTTAAACTAAACTGCAATTTGCATATTTACTGCACATACAGTGCATACAGCAGCTCTCATTGTGGGGCATGCAGAAATAAATACATGGAATACATACGAAGTACGATGCATTACTTTTTGTAGCTATATGTACGAGTGGTTCATGAGAACGACCTGCATTTACCATGACTGCATGATTTATTTGGCCTTTATATCTTAAAACATAAGATTGATATTAACCTTTGAGTGGTGAAGATACAGAATATTTGTCACTTTGAGAATAAAATCCAAGAGAACATCAGAGGGTTTAACTGCGTGATATTTTTGTCCCCGAGCAGGTGAGGTCGGGGACTGGAAAAACCACTTCACACCAGAACAGAGCCGAGAGATGGACGACGCCTTCAACAAACACCTGGCAGGAACCAGGCTGGGTGACAAACTCAACTACCAGCTGTACTGTCAGTAGTAGTTCCCCTCTGTAAGATCCTTTGTCTCTGTCATAGACCCAGCAGTAAATGAACACAGGAACACAGGTTTAAAGATAAAAAAGTTGGGTTTATTTATTAAAATAAAAAGGTCATCAAACCAATAAAATGCTAATAAAGTAATTTTAAACCAAATAAACTAATGTCTTTTATGTACTATTATGTGACTGCAATTTAAAATAACTCAACGTGTGGTAATGATGTGGGTAAAAATGCACAACCTTGGTTGCGTCGTTGAAACTTGCTCCAAAGAGACAATCTATTAAGTCCACAAAATGAAAATATTGTCATTATATCGAGGGGTCGGACAACAATATAACGAAATTTGGGTGGCAGTTCCCTGAGGCAAAAAACATACAACAATTAAAGACATAAAATCACTAATAATACAAACAATAAAGAGCAAAGTAATGTGCAAAGACAGCGAGCAGCAGCAGTAATGTATGCAACCCCCTTTTCATTCTCAACTCGTCAAATACTTTCAGTGTCTCTCAGCGTCAGATACCAATGCAAAAGTCACACTTTAGCATCTGTATGGGCAACACATTTTCACTATCCAACACATAAACTACGGACGCTTGGGCATGTGCCTTTGGCATTCTTATTCATATCTAAACACGCTTGGTCGGGACTCTTGGCATCATTTTTGAGGCTCTGGGTCCTTGGTCTCCTGGGTGAAGGTCCTGTGTTGTTTAACCCACCCGACCCACGCTGCTGATAGGATTACATTGGAATAAGTTGAAAGCCCCCCTGCGTCTGACTGGGCATAAAGGAGACTTTTTGCGTCTGTAACTAACGCCAAAGGCAACTGTCTGTCTGTTTTCACGCTGGGAGTGAGAATGTGTTGTTGAAAGACACAACTTTTCTAAATCATGCTGATATTGACTCAAAATGATCAGACAGCTTGGTAAAAACAGAGAGGGTTCTTCTACCAGCTACATATATATCAGGGCTGGACTGGGACAAAAAATCAGCCCTGGCATTTTTGGCCCACACCCACCGTGATTGGTCAGACACATTCCCTGCAGACAGTCCTCTTAAAATATGCGTGCATTCTATGATATGAGTTGCCTAATGTTCTGCGTTCATGTGATAGTTTTGGATCCTTTAAGAGGGGTCTCAAGACATACCTGTTGATCTTACACTTAAATAATTAATTCTTAGAGTTATGATTTGTATATTTATGATATTTGTTTATTTTTTAATTATTATTGATATTTGATATTGTATTGCCATTATTGTTATTATTTTATGTTATACTATTTTGCTTAATATTGGCTTAGCAACTTTTAAAAACGGTTTACTGTTAATTTGAACTATTGTAACATATTTTGTCGCTTTGGACAAAGGTGTCTGCTAAATACAATAACCATAACCATAACCCTTCCCAAAAGCTACAATAAAGCTGAGAGTAGTATATGCCCTGGAGAAGAGCACCAATACAATAGAAGCTAATTAAGCAATTCAAGGAACACTGATGCTTGTATCAACACTGATTTTATAGATCACACAGACTTTTCAGCTACCCAACAGGCTAACCGCTAGCATTTTCTATGTAAGCTTAAACAGTTTAATGTTACAGCCAAACTGCTTGTTGTCGTTATGACGTGAGGTGCACATAACGCACATGCACACACGCACATGCGCACACACGCACACACACACACACGCACACACGCACACACACGCACACACACACACACACACACACAGCCTCCCTCCCAGTCCCTGTTAATTTGCCTACTCCTTACCACGTCGTCAACTACTCTCTCTTCCATCTTTTCCTCACTCGCTCCCATGGCCCTGTCGTGGTCACTCTCCTGCTCCTTGGCTTCTTACCTGTCATAATGTTGTTTCTGCTTCTCTGTATAGCCAGCCACCTCTCCTCCTTCCTCTACTTCAGGTAATGCTGATTTTGAAGCAGTTACTACAGCTCCAAACATGTCAGAAATGTTGGCACATTTTGAGGCATCCGCCTTGTAATTCTTAATCTTTTTCTCCCGTAATTTCTCTGCACCTCCCTTGCGCTTTGGTTGTCGTTTGTCCATTTTAACGTGGATGCTAAACTTCCAGCATAACTATTACAGCTCGTGTCTCAGGGCCGGGAGTGGGGAAGGGGGTTCCTGGATTTGATTGGGTCAGGCCAGTGCCAATAAAGACAATTAGCCAATGGGCCTCTGTCAGTTCTTTATGGGCCGGCGCGGCAAAAATTCAAATTCAAAAATTGATTGTGCTTCCAAAGAAAAAACCCTTTACCCAGTTAAAAACTCTCCCAAAAAAACACATCATCTTGTGCAGCTTAATTAATCCTTCCTTCCACATCATGTGCTATTTAGGGCTGGATCCAAATATTTGACTAATCGGATATTTGTTTGTTTTTTAGGTATTCGATTTTCAATTATGGGATTCGAATATTAGTTTTTTGTTTTGTTTGTTATAAAGTTGAGTCGGATTCATCTTTTGGTCACGTGAGCGTGGATCAGACTTGTCAGAGTGTTTTGAGGCGGTGTGAGAGTCCAGTATGGGAAACATCACTGCCTCAAAGCACAAAAACTGGTATTCAGGACACCCCTAGTGCTATTGGCCTATAACTAGTGGGTTTACATGGATCCTTGCCAGGTTTCCTTATCAAAATGACCACAAATATGAAAAGTGTAAAAACAGGGGTGCTACCAAAATGCTGTAATTGTGGAGGCGCGCATAATGTGGCATATGGTGGATGTGAGGTTATGAGACTAGACAATTAAATCCAAAAAGTAAGAGTGGAAAGAAGGATCCATTATGCAGAAGATGTAAGAGTGTCAAGAGAACAGAACAATGCTACTAATGAAAAAGGAGCAACGGGGGTTTGAGAGCTACAACAAAGATCAAGTGACATGATTCATGTGGACAAAAGGGCTTTAGTAACATGGGAAGAAGTGAGAAGAGAGAAACTCACAGATCAGTCAAAATCTGGTGGACGGGCCTGTATGATATCCTACGAAATTAGGAGACCGCCTCTGGTCAACGTGACGCCGGGTGGCTACGAACTCCGGCAATTGCTAGTTGTTTAAGCCGTTACAGAGCATCGCGATGTGGGCTACGGACCTCTGTCACAGCTCGGTCGAATCAGCGGCAGTTAGTAGATGTCTTTAGCCATAAATGGGTGACTTAGTGCATTTAGTCCACAAAATATGAGCATTTTGGCGCACCAAAATGACTAGTTAAGATTAGGAAAAAGATCGCAGTTTGGATTAAAACACTCGTAAGGAACATGCATTTCCTGGGTGAAACTCTTGGGGAAATGAACTCTCTGGCTTGTGTTTGAACGTACACCCATCTTCCCTGACCTCCCTACACAGCCAGCCGCATTCTTATACATCAGTCGTTAATGCGGTGAACATTTTCTAGTTTCTTCTCTCCTCTGCGACAGTAAACTGAATATCTTTGAGTTGTGGACAACACATGACATTTGAGGACGTCATCTTGGGCTTTGGGAAACATGACGTTCCACTTCCGGGATTGCTATGCCGCAAATCTCGCCGGATGTCCTTCTTTTCGGCCAGATGTCTGTCACCTTCTTGCTTTCTTCTTTCTCGTACTTTTAGCGTGTATAGAGCCAGCATATTTCCACATGTAAATGGGTGAATTAAGGGTTTATTTCAACCAAACCAGAGCGGTGATTACTGGAACAGTGGAAAGACGAACCAAGATGGCTTTTGATAGTTTTTGTTAAATGTTGACTTTGAATGAAGTGTGTTTTACAATATAGTAGAATTACTGATTATTTACATGGAGTCTGGTGGGTTTGGTGATGGTGATTTGGGGGCTGTTTAATGTTAAACAAAAAGGATCTTACTCTTTAACAAAAGTTCTATCTCTGTAGGGATCCTTTCCATAATGTTGTCAGACACTTTGAATAATAATCTGAGCTTGTCAGCGGCAAAAATATCTTTTAGTGGACGCTAACTGAAGGTGAGCAATCGTCCGGCAGCTTGTTTTGTTGCTTAATACTGGACCAATTTCATTTTGTTGTAAATTGTTGTTCCCATCAGTCACTTAGACAGAAAAACATGGGAGGAAAAAAAATGAAGTTACTCTTTAGATTCCATCCCGGGTAATGTAGGATCCAGTCAGGATACCTTGGCCTCTGTTGTTTCAGTTTCTATCTTTTCATAACCTCTTTCTTGCAAGTATTATCCAAATATATAGTGGGGACGTCCTGCAGTACAATCATACCGCCAGTGGAGGGAGCCCACGCACAAACCTATTCAGAAGGTAAAGAGATAAATAAATAAATAAACATAACCTGTAGTTCCCGGATGTATAGTACTGCTGCACCTCCCCCCTTTGCCTCTTCTCTCCTCCCCTCCGTCACCGCCTGCTTGTCAAACCAAGCCTCCTCCTTCGCTTACTGTCCCCTCCCAGCTGGTCTCCCTCCCTTTGCCACTGCAGTGTAACCCTCGGTAAAAGGGAGAGAAGGAGAAGAGAGCCTGAAGCTGGGTGGAAAGCCAAGACGAGACCTCAGAAAGTACCACAACAATATATTTTTTTTGTTAGTTCTCGCCACAGCTCGGCGGCACTACCGACTCCCCCTCCCCTGTTGTACCTCTTTTTCACTCACATCGCTTGGATTTCATCATTCGACCTGCAAGATGGTAAGCAGCAACGGCTCTTAATTCACCCTCCGCCGACTGGTAAACACACCAGTGGGCAGGCCTGTGTCGATTATTGTGGCTTTCTGACAGGTTGTTTTTTCGTGGTGAGCGCTTTGCTTTAAGTTAACAGTCGACAACGTAGGGCTCCAGGAAACGCTTTTCTCACCTACTTTTTGGCTCCCTGTCGCGCTCTCTGTGCCCCGGGGATGACAGTATAGCCTAAAGCCTGTGGCCCAGATATTTCTTATCCCTTCTCGGTATAGCCTACACTCTTATTAGCAACGAGGCCTGTGCAAATTAGTTTTCGTGACAAAAATACACGCTCATTAGGCCTTGGTTGGCGACTAATTGTGGCACGTTTTACACACCAGGCAGGTAAATGCAACTCAAGTTAGGTTAGGTCTTTGCACTCGTACTAGCAGTGCTTCAAACTTGTATTTCTATTTATCTCATCATGTTTTCTAAGTAGCATGGCGCTGTGTTGATAGTTGCAACATTGTTTAATTTGAGCTCATAAGCTTTAAAAAATAGACCGAGGCTACATTTGCATCTATTTACAGCAGTTCTACAGGAGGCTGCCATAGCAGGCCACAGTGCTGTCCTAATTGTCTTTTGACTGGTACTGTGTATGTATATATATATATATATATATATATATATATATATATATATATATATATATATATATATATATATATATATATATATATATTGAATACACTATAGGCTACTAGGCCTGTATGAGGGTGAGTTGCCTAGTAACCACAGGCATACATGTAGTAACCAATAGGAGTGTACCTGACTGGGCAGGAGTGTCAAGTCCTGGATCCATATTCAACTTAAGAGAGGATCAAAGCTGACATGTAGTCAGTAACTAACTGCAAGGATGTGGCTAGGAATTGTGGGTTCTTTGCACAAGAGTTGAACCCTGCCTTGTCCATCCCTCCACTGTCTTCTCACACCCACAGTTCCTTTCCATCCAAGATCAAACACACCTCCGCACTTCAATTTTCTACTCAGTTATTGATGTCGTTGCACAAAATTGGCAGCAGCCACTTGTTGACTATTAGAATCTATCCAGATTCTGGACACTGTTGTTGTCTGGACAGAAAAAAGAGCTACATTTTCTTCCTTGTACCCATCGGTTTGAGGTACAACCATGGAAGCTTTGTTTGTTGTGGGTTTTATGGATTTTTTGGGTTGCTCAGACCCATTATTTACTGGTAGATTCAATTGTCTGTAAATATTGACACAAGCCAAAGAGCTGTCAAGTTTACAAACCATAGACCAATATATCAGCAAGGCAGAGATGAAAGCTGACATTAGCTTACTAAATATATCAATATCAGTGTAACAGCTGATAAGTAACAATACATGGCAAAGATATGTTTGACAACAGTGTCACCATTAGATAGTTTGTCTACTAGAGAACAGTCAAAAGTTTTTTTTTCTTCCATCTGTTAAATGCTCTGCAATGCATTCAGTATTGTTAGTGTAAGCACAAATGTAAACAAAAGCAGCCATATTTTCAGAAACATTCTCCTAAAAGAGCTGGGTTTACATTTACATTTTCTCTCTCAATGTGTAACATTTGGAACTTGATTTAATACCAATGTGTACTTTGAATTTGCATCGTTAGGATTGATGCCAGCACATTAAGTGTGAACTTAATGTGGGGCCTCTTTCTAAGAATCAGGTTTACGGAGAGATCGGGATACATTTGCTGAGTAAAACCTCAAATCTGGAGCATTGACTGACGTTAAAAGATCTGTTCTGCAAAACCAGATAACAGTAAACTGAATTCTTGGTTGGGTAACTGCCATATACTGTAGCTATCAGGAGCTCATGCATTGTGATTCAAGGTTATCAGGTAATAATCTGCATATTATAGTGAAAATACAAAGGAACACATACACCACACACAAGGCCCAGAAAATCAGGGCAGCATCATGACACAGCATTAAAACGAGCAACAGTAACAGTTGCTTCTTGACTTTTCTTATAATAAATACACTAATCAGAGACAGGTGAGCTAATAATGCTCAGGACCACTTGTTACATTTGCCCTGCAGCAGTCTCAACTCTGCCAGAGGGTATAAACTCAGGGCATGCATGTCGTACAGATTGTGTGCCAACTTATGTCCTGTCAAAATGTATTCTTCTCAGCTGCTGAGGGAGGTTGGGGGTAGGGACACACAGTTGCTTAAGCATATCATGGAATGATCTGATGCAAAGAGGACCATATGCTGCCTAGCAATCAAGCACCACCCACATAAGGATCGAGCCGTAGCTAATGTAAAAGAGATAAAAGCCACAGCGAACCACCAGCAGAAGTGATGATCAACACTACGTGATCCACACTGAACTCCCAACCAGCCCACTCAATCTGGATTTATTCTCCTCACTGGCCGTTGCATCGCTGCAGTGCTTTGCTTGCACTGGGTCCAGCAGTCACCTCTTGTCAGTAAACATCTATTTGTCTGGTGTTTCAGCCTCTGCGATAAGTTTAAAGTAACGTTCAAATGGCATGTCGAGGGTAGTTTGCCTCTGTAATTACTGACTTGAACAGGATGTTTAGGGGATTTAATGCATGGGAGACTGTTCGGTAGTGCTCAAATGTAGAAAAGGTCAAAATGGATGCATACATGCAAAGAATTCTAGCCACTGACATTGGTGTAGGAGGAGTTGAAGGCAATTTAAAAAGCTGGTTTGAGTTTTGTATTAGTTGGAGTTCTCTACCAGGGCTGGGCAATGTGATAAATACAAAAATCTGTTATCAAGCTGTGAGATAAAGCTGAGAATTAGTAAATACAGTATAGCTTTATCAAAACAAGGTTAATGCATAAGAAGATATAGGTTGTTAGTTTTGTTAGTTTACACAGCATTAGTTTACAGTTAGTTTACACAGCATTATGAGGCCTCTAAAAACCTTTATAGGTAAGCCCAAGTCAGGGATAGAAATGGCTAAGAGGATTAGCCCTGCCAGAGTTCCTTCAGGCAGCTAAGGTTTTGGTAATTATTTTCATATTTGCACTTGACTCCTGAATCTGGCACAGATCCTTGACACGCATACATCCACACAGAAATGCACACCTATCAACATAGAAGAAAACACACCTGCTCAGGCAATATTGCAAAACAATAATTACAGGTGAGAGATGATGCTTAGAGGAACAAAAGGAGAGTAACTGAATGTGTGCACAAAGAGACAGATGACTGTACACTTGTAGCAACTAATTTTAATTCTTACACATATCCTCCATGGCTTCTGGTCTATGTAATAGAGTAGTAAGTTATAGTGATTCTGCGTCAGCTGGTTGTTGGCCTGGGTTTGCTTGCTGTACAAAGGTTGGGCTGAAAATGGAGGGGTGAACTCTATTTAAAGAACAATCTCAAAGCACAGATCAGCTCTAGAATCTGCTGTGACTTTGGAGGGTTTAGCATGTTCATCGTAAAGCTCGGCTGTATGGCAAGCTTGTTACTTACACACACATTTGTGTGGAGGAGGGAGTCTGGTGATCCCTGAACTAATCAAGCAAGCAAAGGGGAGAAACGGCACACACAACACACCTTTTCACTTAAAAAAAGAATGCATCAATAACATGCATTGTGTGAAAGAAGTGACATGCATGTTAGACACGCAGATGTTTTAGTTGATACCCCATGTGCATCTATTGAGCATAATAAATTTGCAACAATGCACTTGATGACACGACATGACATGTGATTTGATCACACATTACTGCTGCTGTGATTTCAGTCTTACTTTGGATACTGAACAGCAAAACTACTGCAGCATCCAGCAGCTTTTTAAACATTACCTGCCTGTTACTCTCTCCACCAAAAGTATCAATACAGCAAGCAGCTTAATGAGGCATTTTGTCTAAAGACACCTATAATGTGCTTCCTATTTAAAGTAAGAATTGTTTTGATAGACATTGGCTTACATACAGTCATAAGACAACATCATTGCCTCTTGACACACTCAGCCGGGTTTTGTTCCACCAGATGTATATCGAGTTCACAGATTTTGTTTTAATGGTCAGGTACGATAAACCTACACATTTGACTTATTGGCATTGACACAGAGACATATTGATACAAACAGTGTTATAGTACA